>NW_007836718.1:0-736 GCF_000696425.1 Galeopterus variegatus
TTTTTCCAGATACTTTACTTCAGATTCTCCTGATAATCTGGGCAAGTGGGGAGGGGCTAGAACTGGAGAAAAGAACTAAACGAAGAGAAGGGAAGAGTCCCATGGTTCACGGATTACCACTATTTCTCCCACAATGGGTCCACATTTCACCTAGCTTGATCCTAACCACATGTGTCTACTGCCATTTCCTTGACCGGCTCCTGTGGGGGCAGGGAGTCCTTGGGAAGCCTGGGTTCCAGCTTACCCAGGTCATCTCTCTGCATTTTAGTTTTCTATCTGTAAAACCATGGATCTGCATTCATTAGATAAGCTCAACGGTCTCTCCTAGCCCTGACAATCTATAATTTTGTGTCTATTCACAGGTAACACCCTGGGAGAAGAGGAATTTATCATCGACAAGTACCAGCCCAAATGAATTTGGCAAGACCTTATCTTTCTGGGTAGGAACTGTCGATAAAGCATTGCCAACAGTTACATTATGCCAACCAAGTGGGAGGAAACACCCCTTTGGAATTCTGACCCGATGCGTGAAACCAGAGCAGAGGAGCTCCTCAGTGTGATGTGCTGCCAAGGGACACACTGGTTTTGTGGATAAGGTTTCCTGGTTCTTAGATCTCAGGCATATCCTTCAACAGGGCATGGACAAGGCAGCTGCGAATTCCATGACAACATGCAGCCAGGCACTGCCAAGGATAACTCTTTGCAGCATGAAAGCTTTGCCTGGCATTGGCGATAA
>NW_007836719.1:0-736 GCF_000696425.1 Galeopterus variegatus
TCAAAAAGTTCATGGAAAGATTCATATTATCTTTTAATTCTATTTTTCATGAACTTTTTCATATATATATATATATATATGTTAAATGAAATGCAAGAAGCTAGAAAGAACAAAGACAAAAGGGACATATTTTCATCCTGAGAGTTAAGAGACATGTCATCGTGGAGAACATACCTGAAAAAGTCTTGAAATAGAAATAAACATTAGCCACATGAGAACTAAGTTTGGAAAGGGATTTCTAGATAAGGGGAGAAAATAAAGGTTTGGGGTGTTAAACAGTATGGTCTGTATAGGAACACCCTGACAGCAGATTGCTACTTAATAGACTTTAGAATATACATAAGAACAGATAAAAATGAAACTAGAGAACTTCCTCTGGTCCAGGCCAGAGGAAGATTTATTTTGTAGACACTCTAAAAGGTTTTAAAGAAGGAAGTAACATAGACAGAATTCACTGTAGACAGAAATCATTGCATCTAAAGTATACAGAATCTACTTAAGTGGGGACAGATGGGCATGACTGGAGGAGAGCACAAATTAGAAGATTGTGGCATTGGTCCAAGTCGAAACAATGCTCTGAAACATACATTCTATTATAGCTCATGGGAGCAAGTTTAAGAAAACAGTGACTGATAGTGAAGTTGAGTGAAAAGCGAAAACTAAGGTGGATGTTCAGGTCTCTGGCAATTAACTGAAACTCCGAATCTGAGAAAAGAAGCAAGTTTTGGAGAGGAGA
>NW_007836720.1:0-736 GCF_000696425.1 Galeopterus variegatus
GCACACTTCTCAGGGTCGCGCTGTCTCCTGGCACGGCCGCTCCAGACCCGTCGTCATCTTGAAGTCCATTCCCTATCCCACTTTTTAATGAATATTTTCTCTTGGTGACTAATTCATACCACAACATATTGAAAATAGAACTCTGAATTTTACCTATCAAATATTCTTTTGTAGCAGGCTTTTACATTTTGGTTTATGAGAACTCCTTCTGGGAATTGCTTAAAAATCCAAATTTTAGGGTTATCCTTAAATCATCTTTTCCTCACACATTTCATACCCAATTCATTAGCTGATCATTTAACACAGCTACAAAATCTAAAGTACCATTTACTTACCACTATTTTTCCCTAGTCTCAGTCTTCATCATCTTGTGGTTGTATTATTGCTTTATCCTCTTAGTTGCCCTGAAGGCTTTAACCACTGAACATTTTCATTCTATTCTCTACACAAAAGGCCGAAGTAATCTTTTTAAACAGTTAGATTAGGGCGGTTTTCTACTTGGAATCTCCAACAATCCCCACTTCTCTGAAAGCAAAAGCCAACATCCTTACAATGGCCTGCAAGATCCTGTCCCCAATGCTTCTTTGACTTCATTTCCTATATCTTTCTCTCTTGCCCACTTTTTTCTAACTACATTTGCCTCTTTTCTGTTCACTAACCTTATCATGTATACTCCTTCTCTCTATACTTGCAATTCCATGTGCTAACCCTAACCCTACTTTTCCCGAAGATATCC
>NW_007836721.1:0-736 GCF_000696425.1 Galeopterus variegatus
TGTTTAGCTTTGTAAAAAACTGCCAACTGTCTTCCAAAGTGGCTGTACCTTTTTGCCCTCCCACCAGCAGTAAATGAGAGTTCCTGTTGCCAGCATTTGACGTTGCCAGTGTTTGGGATTTTCTAGGTAAGTATATTGTGATATCTCATTGTTTCAATTTGCAAATCTCTAATGACGTAGGATATTGACATATAATGTCATATGTTTATTTGCCACCTATATCTTCTCTGGTGAGGTGCATGTTAAGATCTTTGCCCATATTTTAACAGGGTTGTTTATTTTCTTATTGTTAACTTTTGTGTATTATCCTTGTATCCTACAACCTTGCTGTAATAATTTATTAGTTATAAGAAGGCTTTTTGGCCCATTCTTTGGGATTTTCTACACAGACAATCATGCCATCTGTGAACAAAGACAATCTTTTTTTTTCCTTCCCAATTAGTATGCTTTTTATCTTATTTTCTTGTCTGATTGCATTAGTTAGGATTCTAGTATATCCTATGTTTAATAGGAGTACTAAGGGGGATATCCTTGCCTTGTTCCTACTCTTAGGGAGAAATCATCTGGTTTTTCACCTTTAAGTATGATGTTAGCTGTAGGTTTTTTGTATATGTTCTGTATCAAGTTGAGGAAGTTCTACTGTTCCTAGTTTTCTGAGTTTTTATTATGAATGGGTGCTGTTTTTTTTCAAATGGTTTTTCTGCATCACGTGATGTGATTATATGATTTTTCTTCT
>NW_007836722.1:0-736 GCF_000696425.1 Galeopterus variegatus
GTATATATCTGCCAAGTCCAGTTGGTCTAGGGTGTAGATTAAATTCTGTGTCTCTTTGTTGACTTGTTGCCTGGAAGTCCTGTCCCATACTGAGAGAGGGGTGTTCAGATCACCCACTATTAATATATTAGGTCTTATCTCCTTCTTTAGGTCTAAGAGTGTTTGCTTAATATATCTGGGTGCTCTGGTATTGGGTGCATACATGTTTATGATGGGTTTTACTTTTAAATTCTCAGCATTAAAAATTTTTAAATAAGACCTTAAGGAATATTATATGAATCTATCTATCGCTTTAGAAAATAGTAAAAATCACAATGTAAGTAATACAAATGCATATGATAAAATTAAAATAATTTATATTAATTTCTTTGGTCATGATAATGTCATACTTGACCCTGTTACTTTTTGAACATGCTATGTAAACTCAAGGTTTATTTTCAAATCTAAGTACTGCTTTAGAAGTCTTATTGAAAATTCCAGTTGCTACTGCCTTAGCTGATAGAAATTTCTTTGTGCTGAAATTAATTAAAATTATCTAAGAGCCTCAATAGTCTAAGAAAGGTTGCATAGTGTGCCATTTCCATCAATAGTCTACAAATTATGTAAAAATTTTTATCATAACTGTGTAAGTCATTGTTTTGCTGAAATACAGTCAAGGAAAAAAAAACACTTCACGAAATAAATTTATAATAATTTGTGAATTATGTATGCCTTTATTTTATCACTCATCCCAAAT
>NW_007836723.1:0-736 GCF_000696425.1 Galeopterus variegatus
CAATAAATTTCTGTGGTTTTAAATCCATCTGGTTTATGATACTTTGTTACACAGTCCCAGCAAACAAGCACAGGCACTTACTCATATAACTGCCACTTGATGGGTCTCATTCTTTTTGTAGATTCATCTTTTAATTTGGTCGCATTTTCCTTCTGTCTGAAGGATTGTCTTTAACACTTCTCTTGGTGGGGATGGCTGGTGATGCCTCATTTCAGCTTCTGTATTTTTAAAAAGCATTTTCGTTTTGCCTTCATTTTTGTAATGTATTCGCACTGGAGATAGAATTCTAGGTTAACTTTCTATTCATTTGTTTGTTTCAGTACTCTAAAATGTTGCTCCATCTCTTCTCAACTGCATTGCTCTTGACAAAAGAAAAAATCTGCCGTATTCTTACATTTTTTCCTCTGTACATAATGTGTCATTTTTCTTTTTGCTTTTAAGATTTTTCTTTATTATTGGTTTTGAACAATTTGATTATTATATGCATTGGTGTCATTTTTTCATGTTTCTGTGCTTGGATTTTGTTGATGCTCTTACATTTGTGGATCTACACTTTCCAACAAATTCAGGAAAGTTTCAGTCATTACTTCTTCAGATATATTTTCTGTATACACACCCATACCTTGTTTGGGTGACTTCAGTTGCATATGTATTAGGCTGCGTTGTTCATTTATCTAATTATTCTGTGTTTTGTTTGGGGTAGTTTCCATTGCAATGTCTTTATTCAGTGTATTTT
>NW_007836724.1:0-736 GCF_000696425.1 Galeopterus variegatus
CTCCCAAGCGGCGCACTGTAGCAGTGCGCCACCGGGCCGGCCCAAGGCCTTTTTAGAGCATTCTTTATTTGGTAGTGCCAAATTCACCCTCTTCCCTACGGTAAAAAGCAACAGCTATGTGCGAAAGGGGGTCAAGCATCTCCTTCTTTACAGCCCCTGCCCCAAGCTGTGTTTGGGTAATGAGTCAAGTAGCACTGGATCAGTACCATCACTGTGGAGGTTGTGATGAATTAGAGAGAGTATTGTAGGTATTCAAAAATCACAGGAGTAATAGGGTACATAGAATTGTTCATAAAAATAAATTGGAGCCCTTTATTTCCTCCAGTCACTTTTCTGCTTCTAAAAGTTTCCTAGATAAAAAGAAAATGCCTGAAGAGCACATATGGTGCACTTCAACCTCTCAGTGCATGCACATGACCCACACAGAAAATGGCCAATCATAGGCCAACAATTTTAAACAACCACCCAAATTCTTTGCTACCCCATAATTCATTAACGAAACCATTATTTCTAATGATAATGTTAACAATAAAAAGCATATTAGATATAGACAAAGAAATACCAGGAGAATACAGACCAAATTCAAGTTAATTTTAACATGGCAGATTTAAATACAGATGTTTGAGCTCATTTGAAATTCTGGATGAATACTTTTTCCTTGCTCTAATGAATTTAACAAGTATAATAAAATACTGTGTGTGCGCATGCACATTTGTGAGAGTGTGTGTGTGTGTGT
>NW_007836725.1:0-736 GCF_000696425.1 Galeopterus variegatus
GGGGAGTGAGGAAGAATAGCTGTTTTATGGCATTTTGTGGGTCTAGGCTGCAGGATGTGCGGCTCTATTTGATCATCCCCTCATTCTAGATAATAATATCAGCCACTGACTGTTTCCTGCATTAAGTCTGTGAACTTAAATATAGTACAGGGCACAATGTATATTTAAGAGCTGAATTACCGAATTAAATAGGCTTTTTCTAATTTCCTTTGAGTTGTAATATGGGTAGTTCTGTAATTGATCTACAAAGACCTTCCGTTCAGTTAATTTTTAAAAGGTAACCAAGTTCCTAAGCAAAAAAAAAAAAAAGTTACCAAGGAGAGAGGTGAGTTAAAAATTTACTCATAAATAGTAATAGTTTGCTAGAACAAGTAATCATTCTGGATTTTGCATAAGTATCCTTCAAACATTGACAGTCTTCATGATTTTCTTCATTTCACTTGCTTAGTAGCCATTAAAATGTTCCAGGAACACCTTGCCACTTTTCTCAAGAAAATGGCATCTATAACTCAACACAGTGTTCAAAGGATCTTTAACTCATTTGTATTACATAAGGTTTTGTCCCAATGGTAACAATTATAAAAAATATTCAAATTTTAGAGATTGTGAAAAGATATTGAGAAATCAAAATAAAAATTATCATTACTCTTTTCAGTTCTCGTTTATTTAAACTGAAAGATACAAAGATGCTGATATCCAGCTATTTATTTTTATTCATGGCACAAGAAACTAGGTA
>NW_007836726.1:0-736 GCF_000696425.1 Galeopterus variegatus
ACCTAGCTCAGCCTTCTTGGTGTGTCTCTACTATCGTAATGTCTTAGCAGGACCTCAAACTGGACATGTCCAAAACAAACCCTAATTATCTTCCCTTATGCAGAATCACACACACACACACACACACATACATCCTAACTTCACAACTTCTATAAATAAAGCCACCATTGTGCCACCCTTAAAAGTTCAGGAATTATGACTCATCCTCCCTTCTCCCTCACATTCTGCAGTGAAATTCAGCCTCCAAACTCACTTCTGAGCTCTCCTGTCCATTTCTATTGCAACTGCCCCGTTTTCAAATTTGTGACTTCTCTGCTTAACAATGTCAGTAGCCTCCTTACTCTTCCACCATCTGACCCCCCCTTACATTTAATACACACCACTCTTCTGTCATTTGCCCTTAGAAAGCCCCTCAGTGGTTTCACAATGACACCAACAGTCTTTTCAGCCTGGCTTCCTAGATCCTCAGTGTCCCTGAAAACAAGCCCTGTGCTCCCCTCCTGGTGTCTGCATGTGGCACGTGCTCTTCCAGGCTCCAAAGACACACTCCCCTTCCATCTCTGCCTGTTGAAATCTTTGCTGTTCCAAGAACTGAGGTTACCAGAGGTGGGAAAGGGGGAGAGATAGGAGGGTGAGGGAGGAATTGGTAAAGGGCCACAAAAATGATTACATTGTGTAATGTTGAATATACTAATTATCCTGATTCGAGCATCACATACTGCACACGGGTATTGAT
>NW_007836727.1:0-736 GCF_000696425.1 Galeopterus variegatus
AAGGGCTGGGGACAGGCTCTGGGGGCAGCTGGAGCTGGGTGTGCTGAGGAAGCCGGGCCCCGTGACCGCAACCGGAGCGCTGAAGCCGAGGGAGGACGGGCTGGGGTGGCCGGTCCTCTGCATTCAGCTATTGTCACAGCGCCTCACGCATGGCAGGGGAGGGGACGCAGGCCACTGTGGCGGGCGCGCACTGCGACTTCCCTCGGCCACTTCCCTCCTTCAACCCACCCATTGGACCCCAAAACTGTTTTTTTAAAAAAGAATCTTAACACATACCTCAAACCTTACTCAATATTAACTCAACATGGATTACTACCTAAATGTAAAACATAAAACTATAAACCTTCAGAAAGAAAACATAAGAAGAAATTTGCATGACCTAGAGTTGAGCAAAATGTTTTTAGATATGACTCCAAAAGACAAATTTTACTTCATCAAAATTAAAAGCTTTCGCTCTGTTCAAAAAGGTACAAGGATAAAAATATAGAGAGACATGAAGAGAATAAAAAGATGCAAAGATAATGAAAATACAAGCCACAAACTAAAAGAATAGGTTTGCAAATCACATATATGATAAAGGATTTGTATACAGAATATATAAAGAACACTCAAAGCTCAATAATAAGAAAACAAACAAACCATTTTTCAAAAAAAAATGGGCAAAAGATCTGAACAGACACTTCACTAAAGAAGATATATGGATGGCATATAAGCATGTGGAAAGATACTCAGCATT
>NW_007836728.1:0-736 GCF_000696425.1 Galeopterus variegatus
GATGAATAATTTGTTCATTCAAAAAAGACGAACACATCATTATCAAAAAAGGAACGAAAGGTATGCATAGAGCCACCCCTCCCCTGTGGTAGCCACTGGACATGTGGCTGTTTACAGTCAAAGTGATGAGCATGGGAGGAGGTGAGAAGCCCCTACCCCCCACCCAGCCATGTGCAGCCAGTGGCTGCCAGGTAGACCTCACGTGGTCTCAGGAATCTGTCAGAGAGTGCTCCCCTAGACTGTTCCTTGGGAGACAGCAGAGGGCCAGGTGCAGACTGTGGTTGAGCCCCAGTTTGTACCGGGGAGCAGCTCAGAGTCTTCGCTAGACTTTGGTGTTAAGGAATCTCTGTTGGCTTGTTGGTGGGACAAAGGCATCACTGCTGTTTTGAGGAGATGTTTTCTGAAGCAGTTAGGGTCCAATGCCTTGAAAGCCTATAGCTCACTCCAGCCAGAAAAGGATAAAGAAATTTAGTTGAATGTTAGGACAATCAAGAGAGGGACATATGTGTTCTTTGTTCTATTCTCTGTACTTTTCTGTATATTTGCATTTTCTAAGCAATAGAATGTTAAAACCTATTGGACTTCTTAATTTGCCAAAAAGTGAGTGTTTGTCCCTCACGTCCCATTCCTAATAACACTATTTTATGATTTCAGGTTTATGAGTTGCTGTGACCAATGTGAAGAATGGTTTCGTGGCGATTGTGGGGGCGCTTCTCAGGCTCGAGGAAGGCTTTTG
>NW_007836729.1:0-736 GCF_000696425.1 Galeopterus variegatus
CCATGCAGTACTTAGGGGGGAATTCAAGGTCAACTACAGGAACTTAAACTCAAATAATAATGTAAAAAACCCCCAAAACAACAAAAAAATCACACTTAAAAATGATGTCCCTGCCCCATTTTCTTTATTCAAGCCCAAGGCATTAACTCTCTGCTGTACTCTCATCTCTGAGCCACTAATTGTTCTGTGTATGAGACTAACGCTCAGTGTACCCGTCTGTTTATCCCCAGGCACAGGTATGAGGTGGGGAACAGGAAATCCGCCATGACAGGAGATGGTGCTGGCGGCAGAGGTGTTGCCTGACCCTTACTTAACCTGGTGGCCACCGAACCCTTCCCTAGACAGAGCACTTCTTTTCTTCAGACAAAATATCATAAACACACTGATGGGTCAGCTTCAGGCAGGACTCGCCTCCCCAGAGCGGTGAACTCCTGATTGTGTTCACGCTCTCAGCCTGCTGTCCCTCAAGGGCCAGGTGTGTTCACGCTCTCAGCCTGCTGTCCATCAAGGGCCAGGCCCCTGCCGCAGGACAGGGAGGCCGCTGGACTGTGGGCAGGGGCCGGAGAAAGGAACCCTTGGTTGGCTAGTTGGGAGATCTGTTCTCATCAGCTCTCTCCACATTAAAAAATAAAAGTGATATATGCTAATTTTTAAAATTAGGAAATGCAGAGAAATAGAGATAATTGTTTATAACTACCTACCACCCTGAAGTGGCCACTACCCGCATTTTGCTGCA
>NW_007836730.1:0-736 GCF_000696425.1 Galeopterus variegatus
AGACTGCCTCTTCAGCAAATGGTGCTGGGAAAACTGGATATTCATATGTAGGAGAATGAACCTAGATCTGTACCTCTCACCATTTACCAAAATCAACTCAAAATGGATTAAATAATTAAATATATATCCTGAAACAATAAAACTCCTTAAAGAAAACATAGGGAAAACACTCCAGGAAGTAGGAGTGGGTACAGACTTCATGAATATGATCCCCAAAGCACAGGCAACTAAAGGAAAAATAAACAAATGGGATTATGTCAAGCTAAAAAGATTCTGCACAGCAAAAGAAACAATCAACAGAGTGAAAAGACAACCAACAGAGTGGGAGAAAATATTTGAAAAATATATATCTGACAAAGGATTAATATCCAGAATATACAAGGAATTCAAACAACTTTACAGGAAGAAAACAAATAACCCAATTAAAAAATGGGTAAAGGAGCTGAATAAGCATATCTCAAAGAAAGATGTACGAATGGCCAACAGACACATGAAAAAATGCTCAACATCACTCAGTATCTGGGAAATGCAAATCAAAACCACTTTGAGATACTACCTCACTGAAGTCAGTATGACTAATATCCAAAAGACTGAGAATGATAAATGCTGGAGAGGTTACGGAGAGAAAGGAATTGCCATACACTGCTGGTGGGACTGCAAAATGGTGCAGCCTTTTTGGAGTTCCTCAAACAATTACAGATAGATCTACCATATGACCCAGCTATTTCACTGCTGG
>NW_007836731.1:0-736 GCF_000696425.1 Galeopterus variegatus
ATATGCATGTCCGTGTCATCCGTATCCATGGCTGTATCTATGGCTATAGCTATGCCTGTGTCTATATCTATGTCTATGTCTGTGGTTATGCCCATGGCTATGTTTATGTCTATGGCTATGGCTATACTTATGGCTATGGCTGGGGGTATGCCTATGGCTATGTCTATGGCTATGTCCATGTCTACGGCTATGTCTATGTCTATGCCTATGCCTATGCCTATGGCTTTGTTTATGGTTATGGCTATGGCTATGGCTATGGCTATGCCCATGGCTATGACCATTGCTATGTCTCTGTCTATGGCTATTCCCATGGATATGTTTACATCTATGTCTATGGCTATGATCATGGCTATGTCTATGGCTATGGCTGCGGGTATGGCTATGGCTGTGGGTATGTCTATGGCTGTGGGTATGTCTATGGCTATGTCTATGGCTATGTCCATGTCTATGGCTATGTCTGTGTGTTGTCTATGATCATGGCTATGTCTATGGCTATGTCCATGTCTATGGCTATGTCTGTGTCTTGTCTATGTTCACGGCTGTGGCTCTGTAAGTTTTCAGACAGAGACCTGTATTAGGCTCAACTATAAGAGCTAAGATCTCTTGTATGTCCTGGCCTAAAAAAATACCCAGAAAACCTGGTGTAAGCCACAAATGATGATTATAAGATCTCCATCTTCTACAAGTGCCTACTTACAATAACCATGCATGCCTTTCAACAACCCATAAACATTTA
>NW_007836732.1:0-736 GCF_000696425.1 Galeopterus variegatus
CCACTGCCTCTCTGCCTCCTCATCACAGGGTTTCATGATTGTTTTAACTTTAAAATTAAATTTACATTTTATTTTTAAAAATAATCCCACGAAAAACTCTTGCATATACTGGAAGTGCTTGGGATGGAGACATAAAAAAATAGGTTTGGGAATCCACGGTGTGAGGGGAGGATGGATTAATCTCTTCTATTTAAAGGCTTCTGGAACCTTAGGGGGTTCTGGGGCAGAGGCATGTTAAGAGCAGAAGGCGAGATGTTTCTGATTTCTTCTCCGACTTTTCCTTCCCCGAGGAAACAGTAGCCGATTGCTTTCTTTCCCTTAAAAATCGTCCACACAGCCCCAAATTAAGTTCCCGGGAAATGGCTAGTCAAAAAATCCTGTTTCCCAGGAGAAGTACAGTGTGCTTCACAGGCCAGGAAGCCGGGACACCACAGTCCGACAAATCCCATTTCTAAAAAAGCATCCTGCTCAGAGTCGCTTTCTTCTCCGTCGCCATCAGGGAAAACTAAGACACAAAGCTGGAAGCTGCACTGTACGTACGATTAAAGGACTCAAACCTCCCACGTGCAATCACCGCCTCCCGCGCCCGCCCCTCACCTTGTTCGTGAGGTAAGAAGCCAAGTAGCAGGTACAAAAGGTGAGGCCGACCAGGGACCTCCTCACGCACATCTGTCAACTCGCTCCCCTGCCAGGGAGAGGCGCTACCCGGGCCCCCAGCCCCCCGCCGCCCCAGCCC
>NW_007836733.1:0-736 GCF_000696425.1 Galeopterus variegatus
TGAGTCCTGAAGAGGAGAACCTACCCTGACTGGGTTAAAGAGATGAAGAGGAAAAGAGAAGGAGGGGAGATTCAAAGTGTGAGCGGGACTGCACTGTCACCGATGGCTTTGAAGGTGGAAGAAGGGGCCATCAGCCTAGGAATCTAGGTGGCCTCTAGAAGCTGGGAACAGCTCTTGGCTAACAGTCAGCAGGTGAATGGTGATTTCAACCTATAACCATGAGAAATTCAATTGTGCCACGAGCCCAAAAGAGCAAGAAAAGGGAATCAAAACCCTAGAGCCTCCAGAAAAGAATGAAGTCCTGCTGCCACCTTGATTTCTGCCAGGTAAGACCCATGTGAGATGTCTAGCCTACAGAACTGTAAGATAGTAAGATACTAAATTTGTGTTATGTCACTAAATTGTAATTTGTTCCTACAGCAGACGTAAACTAATACACTGAACTACAACCAGATATCTGCCTGTCTCATTTATCTAAATATGTGTAACTACCATCTATTTTTGCAGTGTTTTTTTAACCTCACTGTTTGGCACCACAATGATGCCTCTGGAGTTTCTTTTCAGCAAGGGCTAGAGGAGAGGAAGAAACAAGCAGGTGGGTCTCCTGGCTCTCACTACCCCTCAAACACACCAGTTTCCCGTTTACATGCCATTTGAGTAAAAGATCATTCTGCTCATTGTTGGGCTACGCCCGGGCCGCCAGCCATTTTGGGAAAGTACCTCAGCCATTTTAAAC
>NW_007836734.1:0-736 GCF_000696425.1 Galeopterus variegatus
GTTGTTCTAAGACACAACCCCTTACTCCTCTGCCCGCGGGTCTAGACTAAAAATAGCCTCCTAGACACTTGTCCAGTTCCGCGGGGCCCGGGGCAGGGGCAGGCGGTCCGGCAGGCGCCAACCGGGCAGTTGGAGGACGCTGTAGCCCTCTGGGAGGCTGCGAGAGCGGACTGAGACCTCCCCTCAGCCCCGCGCGGTATCTGGGAACCCAGCCCTGCCTGCAGCAGAGGCAGGAGATGGGGCGGGGAGCTTTCAATTTGTTCCAGTGATGGCTCTAACTTAATAAGGCGATTGATTAGCGCTCAAAGTGCCGTTTTAATTAGCCGCTTGTTAATTAACATCGCAAATGAATTTCCCCCTCTCTGATTGGCATCTTGGCTCGGCGCTCTGAGGCTTTCGCTTCTCCTCTGCCTCGGCCCCTCCATTCCCTCTTAACCTCAGGAATTGATAGAGGAATCAACTCTCTTCGTTAGGCCTTACAGGATTCAGGGTTCTTTTTATGTGAAATGTGGCTGTGTCACACGGAAACCCTTTAATTTCTCTAGGAGCCGGTCTTCTATGGACATTGGTTGAGCTTAGGAAGGGTGAAATAAAATCTCTCCTATGTTTCGCCTGGGCTCCTCCTTCAACTGTCTGCACCTTGTCACTTTCTTTCTCTGCCCCTGAATTGAAGGTGACCTGTCTCCGGGCCTGCTAAGGCTACTAAACCTTCCAGAATTTGGTAATCTGAAAAAAA
>NW_007836735.1:0-736 GCF_000696425.1 Galeopterus variegatus
ATACAGCAAAATTTAACAGTAGTAGTCTGTAAACATAACATAAACACTATTCATTATAAAAAAATGCATAGCAATTCAGGGAGCTTGGCCTCTTAAATGCAGGGCCCCCTCACAGGGCACTGTATGCTAATCAGCAAAGCAAAATTGGTGGATTCTGAATAAATTGAACTTATACAGGAAAAACATTTCTAATTTTTGTATTATTAAGATTTTATAAGATATGTAATGATTCTTTGGCATACTTGTTACCATGCTCATTACAAAATCTGCAAAAAAAGGATTAAAACAAATCTCAGATGTCAACACAATCTCCTGAGCAATTCTTCACTAGACCAAATGATGCCATCCATGACTGCATTATCTACGAGGCTGAGACTGGCTAATGAGGCCCATCTATTGTGATAGAACCTAGACTGCAATGAAAAACCTTTCTCTCTCCCCAGGCAAGGGCTCTACTCACCCACCCTTGCAGCTTAGCTTTTATACATAAGGGCAACAATGAAAAGGGACAGTGTTGTCTGGGCTAGAAGACTTCAAACTTCAAACAGTCTTTGGGTTGTATGGGACAATCTCCATGGGCCAATGTTAGTTGCATGGGGGCAAGGATCTTTGTCTTTTCTGTACACTCATGTTTCCTAGGCACAATCGATAGTACCTGGCACACAGCAGGAGCTCAAAATATGTTCACATAAATAAACATAGGTACATACATACGTATGCACAAACATATATGCAT
>NW_007836736.1:0-736 GCF_000696425.1 Galeopterus variegatus
GGCTTAAATGATAAATATGCAGTATTATAATTATTGCTATAGTTTCTAGTTGTGCTACCCCTTTAAATAATATATGTTTTGGGGGCTGGCCCGGTGGCGCACTGGATAGTGCGCCGCTTGGGAAGCGCGGTGGCGCTCCCGCCCGAGGGTTCGGATCCCACATACGAACCGGTTCCCGCTCACTGGCTGAGCGAGGCGCGGGAGCAACACCGAGGGTTGCAATCCCGTTGCCGGTCCCCGGTCCGGTACGGGGGCAACACTGAGGGTTGCGATCCGTTGCCGGACACGGAAAAAGATAAAAGACAAAAAAAAAAAAATATGTTTGTACTATTGAAATAAATGAATACAGAGCTTGGTATAGCAGAAGTTTCAGCCACTGTCACTAATGTTTGGCATAGATTCAAAGTCTGGCAGGGGGAGGTTTTTTTTTTTTTTCATAGTGAATAAAGGGAAAGTACATATTCTCATTGGAAGTTGTTGGCATGGAGAAGGTGGAGGTGGGCTAACTAGAAGCAAGCATCTGTATGGAACTGGTTTGGGCAGCTTATTTGGCTTTCTTTGGTTGGTCTTGAGCAAAAATTTAAGTTGCCACACACTGACGAAATCCTGAGTGGTCTGGACTGATTGCTGCAGAGTTTGTGGGTCAGAGTTCTATTGCTGTACATGGTCTGGCCGTTGTCCATTTGTATATTCAGCCTCCCAGTACAGTAGATGAAATTAGGTTCATGTGCCAGCT
>NW_007836737.1:0-736 GCF_000696425.1 Galeopterus variegatus
AGCGTTTCTGATGAAAAATAATCTGTTGGTCTTATCCATGACCACTTCTATGTGCTGATTTTGAAAGCTCTTCCTGCTTTCAATATTTTCTCTTCATTTTGGCTTTCAGCATTTTATTTATTTTTTTATTTTTTATTTTTTTTGTCTTTTGTCTTTTTCCGTGTCCGGCAATGGACCGCAACCCTCAGTGTTGCCCCCGTACCGGACCGGGCACCGGCAACGGGATTGCAAACCTTGGTGTTGCTCCTGCGCCTCGCTCAGCCAGTGAGCGGGAACCAGTCTGTATGTGGGATCTGAACCCTCGGGCGGGAGCGCCGCCGCGCTTCCCAAGCGGCGCACTTATCCAGTGCACCACCGGGCCGGCCCGGCTTTCAGCATTTTGACTGTGATATCTCTTGATGTGACTCTCCTTGCATTTAACTTCTCGGAAGGTCATTGGGTTCTTAGGTGTATACTTTAGTGTTTTTCATTGAAATCTGGGATGTTCTTAGCTATTATTTCTTTGAACATGTGTTATATCCTGTTCTCTCTTACCTCTTTCTGTACTTAGATATGTGTACATTGGTATTCTTGATGGTGTCCCGAATTTATCTGAGGCTCTGTTCATGTTTCCTCATTCCTTTTCCCTTATGTTTTTCGAGTTGCATAATTTCTATGTTCAAGCTTGGTGATTTTCTATAATTAATGTTCAAGTTTGGTGATTTTTCATGTCATCTCAAATTTACTTTTGTAGTCA
>NW_007836738.1:0-736 GCF_000696425.1 Galeopterus variegatus
AAAATGCTAGGTGTAAATCAACACTTTTCAACAACAACTCAATGTAAAAGGATTAAACTCCCCACTCAAAAGACACGGACTGACTGACTGGACTAAAAAGGTGGACCCAACTATATGTTGCCTTCAAGAGACTCACCTCATCTGTAAACACACACATAGACTAAGAGTGAAGGGATGGAAAAAGATACACCATGCAAATAGAAATGAAAGATGAGCCTGAGTAGCTATTCTTATATCTGATAAAATAGACTTTAAACCAACAGCCATAAAAAGAGATAAAGAAGACCACTATATAATGATAAAAGGATTTATCCATCAAGAAGACAAAACAATCATAAATATACATGTACCCAACGTTTGAACAGCCAGATTTATAAAGCAAACACTAATAGACCTAAAGAATGAGATAGACACAAATACCATAAGAGCAGGGGCCCTGAACAGCCCACTCTCAATATTGGACAGATCATTTAAGCAAAGAATCAGCAGAGAAACACAACATCTAAACAACACTTCAGACCAATTGGACTTGGCAGATATCTACAGAACATTCTATCCAACAATTTCAGAATATTCATTCTTCTCATCAGCACATGGAACATCCTCCAGGATAGATCACGTTAGGTCACAAATCAAGTCTCAACAAATTCAAAAAAACTGGAATTATTCCTTGCATTTTTTCAGATAATAATGGATTAAAATTAGAAGTAAATAAGAAACAAAACTCTGGAAACTA
>NW_007836739.1:0-736 GCF_000696425.1 Galeopterus variegatus
AATAGATATAGGGCTATTTATGTTATCTTTTTCTTCTGTTGTGAATTTGGACAGTTTGTATCTTTTTAGGAATTTGCTTGAATTATCTACATATTCAAATTATGGACCTAGTGTTGTCCCTGGTATTTCCTTATTTGTAAGTTATATTTTACTCTTTTTCAATTGATCAGTCTGTCTAGATCAAGAGTCAGCAAACTACATCCTGGGCTAAAGCCAGTCCAGGGCCCAGTTTCAAGGGCTTCAAATCAAACAAACAAACAAAGAAAAGAAAATTCAAGGTTATGTGATGGGGACAATATGAGGTCAGCAAAGACTATAATATTTGCTCTTTGGCCCTTTACAGAAAACGTCTGCTGCCCTGCTCTAGAGGTCTATCAATTATGATATTTTTCAATTTGACCTCAATGATTTTTTCTAAGATTTTTACTTTCTTGATTTAGTTGATTCCACTCTTCTCTTTATTACTTACTTCTTTCTGCTTGCTTTGGGTTTACTTTGTTCTTTTTCTAATTTCTTAGGGTGGAAAGTTGATGTGAGATCTTTTCTTATTTTCTAGTATAATTGCTTAATGCTATAAATTTGCTTCCAGGCATTGCTTTAGCTGCATCCCACAAACATTGATATCCTGTGATTTCTTTTTCATTTAATTCAAAATGTTTTCCAATTTCCCTTGTGATTTCCTTTTTTTTTTTTCCTTTTTGTCTTTTTTCGTGACCGGTAACGGGATCGCAACCCT
>NW_007836740.1:0-736 GCF_000696425.1 Galeopterus variegatus
GCATTAGAAGTCAAGATTCTGGTTATCTTGGGTAGAAGAAAGAAGATAATGATTAGCTAAGGCCAAGAGGTGACTTCTGGGTGCTAATAACATTCTCTTCTTGACCTGGGTGATGGTTGCACCAGCATTCAGTTTTCAATCTTACAATGAGTTTTATGTTTATTTTCATGTACATTATGATATACGTGTGCTACACTTTAATTTATAAAGTAGAGAAGTACATACATGTAGCAGTATTTTGCCATCCAACATTAGGTATGTGTCCAAGAAAACAGGGAGCTTATAGATGATGTAGAGGCATGTTTTCTCTCCCTTTTGCTTTTGATCACAGCGGTTATTACAATAGGCAATTAACTATACAGATGTAATTCTATAAATGAAATATGAGTAAAGATTGACTGGGATTTAAATAAAGAGAGAGGAAATTTGCCTGCAAAAATCAACAGAAACAGGCGGTCAGATATTGATATGCAGAAAAACATGTAAGCTCAGCCTCAAACCACCAATAAATGATTCCCTGAACAGTGCATGAAACAGCTGTGGATTTCTGGGTTGGCATAGTTTAGCATAACATCATGAGAGGATAAGAAAATCAAGAAAGGAAGGAAACAAGTGAGTCAGTGATTTTATATTTGTCTTTGTCCCACATGAAACTTCAGACACACAGTGATCAACCTGCTTTTTCATTCACTGCTTTCCAGTAAAACTACTGCAACAGGTAGACTTTCAAAATGTT
>NW_007836741.1:0-736 GCF_000696425.1 Galeopterus variegatus
TTTAGGTTGGTGGAGGAGCCCTGTCCCAGCCAGAGTAGCTTTGGCTGAACACATCATATAGACTCATTAGAAATCTTATGAATGCTATGAACACAAGCTTTAGACTTGTGTCCTAACATTCCTGGAATTCTCCTCTTCCCCCCATTGCAGGCATGCCCTGTATGCCCATCCTGTTGAAAAACTCACAGGTCTCTGGACTGGCCAAGGGGCCACACCTTTGTTCCTCTGTACATACTGTTCCTCCTTGAGTGTCCTTTCACAATCTCTCTCCAAGATTGACCACTATCATCTGCAAACTTGCCTCAGGGAAACTTTCCCTGACCTCTCCTGGTGAGTGTGAAGTGCCTTTCATTTGTAACCCCATAATGCACTGTGCATTCCCTTATGACACTTTAATGTAAATATCTGTTTGCTCTTCCTGTGTCAACTGCACCAGGAACTCCTTCATGGCAGAATGGAGCCTTCCAAGTCTTAATCCCCTGTATCTAGCACATGCTTAGCCAGTGTAGATGCTCAGGGATGGCATCAACCTTACCTGTCCTATTTATATTTTATCACATCCTAGTGCATAGAGGAAGGATTGGCACAAGGAGACGCTCAATAAGCAAAACTGGGGTTGGCCGATTAGCTCAGTTGTTTATAGCATGATGTTATAACCCCAAGGTCAAGGGTTCAGATCCCTGTACTGGCCAACCACCAATAAATAAATAGATGAGTAAATAAATAAATAAATAAA
>NW_007836742.1:0-736 GCF_000696425.1 Galeopterus variegatus
TTGGAAGCAGATTCTTCCCCAGATCCTCCATGAGACCAATGTCTTGACTTTGGCCTTATGAAATCCTAAGCAGAGAACCCAACTGAGCCCACTTGGACTTTTGACCTACAGAATTGTAAAATAATAAGTGGGCGTTGTTTTAAGTTGCTAAGTTTGTGGTAATCTGTTATGCAGTAATAGAAACTAGTACCATACTCTAAGAGTTTTAGCTCAGAACAGGATAATAGTGGGCCAACAGCCCATACCTTTCTCTTCCTACCCACAACGTTATCCCTCACCACGAAGTCCATGACCCTCGAGCACAGGTATTACAACTTTATACGCTCTGCAAAAGACTATTCCTTGCTATCCTTTGGATCTAGACATGCACACGTTTCTACCATGACTCATCGTCAGGAGATAGACTCAGAGAAGAGGACCACAAAGGCCCTAGAAGCAAACTCTGGACTGTTTGGGAAAAAAATTTCAAGGTTGCATGTATCTGGAGAATAGTCCAGATTAGGGAATGAAAATCTCTAGGTGGCTACTGCCCCAGCCTATAGGACTCTTGCTGGGGGTTCAAGGTGGTGGACTCAGAGGGAGCCATAGTTGGAGCAATGCCAAATGGGGCTTTCAAGTGTGGGACCCAGGATATCGGGCTCCTGTTAACTGGGTCTAGTCGTAATACAGCCTCTCGTTAGTGGTTTCATAACCTCAAAAAAACAAAAGTGTCTACACAAAGTAGGTTAAGAAATTT
>NW_007836743.1:0-736 GCF_000696425.1 Galeopterus variegatus
CATTTAGCCTCTTCAATCTCAATAAATTCCATTGCTTGTGGGGGAAAAAAGGAAAAAAAAAAGGGAAAAGAAAAGAAAAAAGAAAAACGAGACTTCATTCTTGATTTTTTCTTTTCCCTCTTCCCCACATTCAGTTCATCTGCACATATTTTCAGTTCTACCTCAAAACATATCTCAGATCTATTTTTCTCCATCTTCACTGCTGCTAACATCTCTAGCCAGTTCTATCTCTATCTGTAAAGAAGAGTAAGAGGGATATTTAAAAATACAAATGCTATGATGACCTTGCCTTCCTATAACACTCCCCATGCACCACAAACAATCAAGTGTCTTACCTTGATTGACAAGGTTCTGCACTATCTGTCCTCTCTTAAATCTCAGTCTTCATCTTGAGCCACTTTCTAGTCAAGCTCAGGATGCTTTAACTAGAAGGATATTTTTGAAAACTGAAAAAAACAGAAATTTAGAAACTTCGGTTTTATGTGTCAACCTTTGTTAGGACTTTCCCTTTGCTTTTCTCATGACTGTTCATCTAAAAAAAAAATTCTTAAAGAGTAACTGAATAATGTTTAAAGAATACATCCAGAAAAATTTTAGCATGACAAAGAACATTGAAGTAATGAAAATAATTAATTTAACTCATTGATTAAGTAAACATGATGATCACTTAGTGGTAGTAAAAAAGAGAGAGAGAGAGAGAGAGAGAGAGAGAGAGAGAGAGAGAGAGAGAGAGAGA
>NW_007836744.1:0-736 GCF_000696425.1 Galeopterus variegatus
TGCAGGGGGGACAGGGCATACAGAGTGACTGGACTGGGTCTGCATGGGGACAGAGGAGACTGCACAGCCAGATCTACTCCGTAGGGGGGATGGGGCATACAGAGTGACCGGACTGGGTCTGCATGGGGACAGAGGAGACTAGGTGGCCAGGTCTAGTCTGCATGGGGGATGGGGCACACAGAGTGACCAGTTTGGGTATGCATGGGTGGGGAGCAGGTTGAGTGATCAGGTAGGATACTGGGGGGGACAGCAGGAATCAAGTGATCAGATGGGATCCCAGTAGGGAATGAAGCAGAGCTGATTGGATGAGTCTGGATGGAGCTAGGGCAGCCTAAGCAACTGGCCAGATGTGGATGGGTGACAGGCTCTGGTCAGCAGCAGAGAGGTCCAAAAAGGCTGCCTCTCTGGACTGGAGTGTTTCTGCTTGTCTGTCTGTCTTCCCCTGAGCTCTGTGTCTGGCCCTCTCCCCATGACTGCATCCACACCATCCTGTGTCATCGACCCCTTTGGGCCCTGGGCCCAGCCCCCAGCACTGCACCTGCTGGGCCCATCACCAACTCATCTTTTTGCAAACTTTGAGCAAACCCAGAAGTCCCTCCCTCCCAGCATCATGGCAGCCCCCAGGCTGCCTGAATGAGCTGAGATCCCCAGCCTCGTGCCCTGCTCAATGCCTGCTTCTCCATCCTCAGGGATGGGCTGCCCTCTGCCAATGCCCCACCTCTGGCCTATCCCCCAC
>NW_007836745.1:0-736 GCF_000696425.1 Galeopterus variegatus
TACCTCGACGCGGGGCCCCCCGGGGCCTGTGGACCGGCCTACAATCCCACTCCCCCCGCAGCTCTCTGATGGGGTTGGTAGCACGGGGAACACCCGGCCAGCGTCAGGAGGGCAGGGAAGAGGAGCCCGCCCAGATTGTCTCTCCACCACACCCTGGGCTTCGGCCCCAGGTAAACTCCCTGTTTCCGGGAGGCAGATACCCTCTCTGTGGGCCTCAGTTTGGAAGAACCCCTAACTGATTTCTGGTTGGGAGAGGGGAGCCTGGAGTGCTCTGGAGCTAGATTGAAGCTGCCGGAGAGCTCTCCCGGAGGGCGCCCGGGTCGACCCGTGCTGGGAAGATTAAAAGAGGAGCTGTGTGCCGTGGGACCCTCCCCCGAGGAGCTCACACCCTGCAGTTGGAGAGACTAGACACCTGAAACTCTTCCTGGGCAGGGCGGGGCAGGACACAGCTTTGATGTCTCAGCTGAAAGACGAGGTTTGCAGAAGACACGCCCCAGCCCTGTTCTGAGCGCACAGAGTGGAGAGGGGTCCAGCAAAAGAAGGTGGAGTCTCGGGAAAAAAAACTTACACACCCTGCGGGACCCCTTTGCAAGGCTCAACAGCCCCACCTAGTGCACACAGAGTGGAAATACGCCCCGATAGTGAGGTGCAGAACACACATACCTTGCGGGACCGGCAGGGCGGTATCCAGCAACTCAGAAGAGTTCAAACTGACCAGAGAGGAGACTTCCCGCAG
>NW_007836746.1:0-736 GCF_000696425.1 Galeopterus variegatus
AAAGGCCTGAGAATCAGGAGAGCTGACAGTGTAAGTTTCAGTCTGAGAGCAGGAGATGACCTAGTCTTTTGCCCAGTCCAGTTGACACATAAAATTAACCATCACAGATCTAACCTTTGTCAACTTGGCATCAATATGCACCCCTTTAAAGTGTACTTAGTCTCCAGATGAAGACAATAACAAAGTTATTCTGCCTCACATGGTACAACTATTCTGTGTACAACACAAAATGCACTAACCTGTTCCCCTCAGGAAGAGGTAAAGTCCTCTTTCCTTGATATCCCATTACTTAAACTCTATGATATAAAGTCCATAAATTTTATATTATATGGTAAGGGAACACACACACATACATATAAAGTGCATATACACAAAAATGTGCTTATTTAAAAAAACTAAGGAGGAAAACCTGATGACAATTATAGTTCTCCTTTGTAACTGGTTGTGATGTTGTAGTTGGTATTTATATCTACTTCCACTATAAACATTCTGTATTCCCTTTGCCTTCAGCGAACACCTCAGTTGGTCATGGTTCTTTACCTTGTAGGGTAACCTGAACCTTCATCCTCAGGGATCTGGGACATTAGTAGTACTTTCTGGATTGATGTTGGTTCCTCGCCACCGGGGACCAACAACATGTTGGTTCCTCGCCACCGGGGACCAACAACACAGGGCGGGGAAGGGACCCCGGACCAGCCGGCGGTAACCTCTTGTGGGGCTGAGCGGGATGATGAGT
>NW_007836747.1:0-736 GCF_000696425.1 Galeopterus variegatus
TTCAATGATTGCACAAATTGGGACAATCATTTAACTTTACTAAGCCACAGTATTTTCACCTATAAAATGGGTGAAACATTTTACACATTTAGATCCTAGGGTCATCCTAAAGAGCAGGTTAGGTAAAATACTTAAAAGCACTTTGTAGCCTCAAAAATACTGTTTAAAAATTTTTATTTTATTTTTTCCAGGATAAAGGAATATATTAAGTTCCTAAAACAAGAATGTATAGTAGAGACCCTAAAAAAATGTAAAACATGCTACCTGGGATTTATTTATTTTTTCTAGATACAAGATGATAAAAGTGACTCTGGTGTGTAATTTTTGACTTGAGCAGAGGTCACCCCTCTAGTTGACATTAAGTAGAAAGAATTGCTAAGTCATTTGGACAAATAAAGAAGATGGTAAATAAGAAGAAGAAATAAAATATTACTCAAAGGCCAAAATTAAGGGAAATAGAGAAGGAAAATGGGACAGACAGGAGCAAGGAAGGTGGCAGAAGAGCTAGTTCTGGAGGAAGGTGCAGCGGTAACATCGTAGAGCCAATGGTGGTAATGGACGTCCTCTTTTTCCTCATTGTTATGTTCCATATTTGTTTTACTGGCTGAAAGAAAAGCAGAATAACAGCAGGGTTAAAAGGGTGGGGTTTGAACTCAGACTTCCTCTGTTCAAATGCTAGTACTTATTAGATGTGAGAGAGCTATGTTTTATCAATACCTCATTCTCCTGTTTTCTG
>NW_007836748.1:0-736 GCF_000696425.1 Galeopterus variegatus
ATAATGACTTGATCAAGGTCATAAAAGTATTAAATGGAAGGAGTGGAATTTCAACCAGGTGTGTATGATTCTAGAGTTCATCCTTGTAACCACTATGCTTCACCCCAGTGTCACTGTTGGTTTTAATCATTAACATTTATTTTATTTTATTTTATTTTTTATTTTTTAATTTTTTGTCTTTTTCGTGACCGGTAAGGGGATTGCAACCCTTGGCTTTGGCGTCGCCCGCACCGCGCTCAGCCAGTGAGCGCACCGGCCATCCCTATATAGGATCTGAACCCGTGGCGGGAGCGCTGCTGCACACCCAAGCGCCGCACTCTCCCAAGTGTGCCACGGGGCCAGCCCATCATTAACATTTAATGGGTATAAAATAATCAAATTGTTTTTAAAAACTTGCATTTCTTTGTTACTCGTAAGATCGAACATTTCTTTCATCTGGTTTTTAACCATAGGGAATTATTCCTCAAATTGTCTTGTTAATATATTTGTCCTTTTTCCACTGGGGTGTTTGTATCTTTTTAAATGGGACTTAAAGACAATAAAACAAAATAAAACATTTTATTCTTGTTGTATTTTTTCTGTCTTAGACATTCTATTATGCATAGAAGTTTCAAGAAGTTACTTTTTGTGGTCAAAGTTGACAGATACTTTGCTTTGTGATTTTTTTTCCCCCATTACCTTTATACTCAAAAGTCCTTTCTACCTATAGATCAGGGAAATTTCACTTAGTTACTTT
>NW_007836749.1:0-736 GCF_000696425.1 Galeopterus variegatus
TTTCTTTCTTTCTGTGACTGTCTGGTACTCAGACAGAACCCCACACCTTGGTGTTCTTGTACGTTTCTCACATGTGCCTTCTACCAGCATAGTGTACAGCATGTGGTCCCTCTTAGGAGAAACTTTAGATTTGTTTAACATAAATGTCTTCAATTTTTTTGTATATATACAATGAAAAATTTAAAAATATAATAAAGTGAAAGGAATAAAAGGAATCACCCACCATCAACTGTGGGGATAATTGTATGCCTTTCGGGGAAGCAGAGAAAATGGTCAGTAAGGAGCTTCAGTCTCAGTGTCTGGAACAGGGGTTCTTAGAATGGGGTCAAAATCCTTGAGATTATGTGCAAAATGTTTAGTGCATGAGATGGTATTCTATGGAGATAGCTCATAGCTTACATCTATTATTAAAAACATTCACGATCTCTGTCTCCAAAGCTCAGAAACAACTGATTTGGAAAAACATAAGTAAATGTGATTGATGCACATGTGATACATGAAATTTGTATTTCTGGGTTATCTTCTAGCAGTAAAGAGTTAGAAGAAAGCAGCACTAAGCTCACCTGGGCAGGGAAGGCAAGCAGCACCTTTTACTGCATAATACTAAAAGATTAGATGGAAAAGTTCTCTGCAGAAGAGAAAATTCCTCCTGTAAGCTAAGAGGAAACTTTAAAATGTGCCAAAGAATAGGGCAGAGTAACAGATAAAGAAAGCTAAGGCTTCCAGAGGAAATCTA
>NW_007836750.1:0-736 GCF_000696425.1 Galeopterus variegatus
CTAAAAGCTTCAGAAGTTTAAATGGAGATAAGAAAAAATCATCTTTAAGAAACAGTTTTTGGAACCATGCGATTCATAACCAACAAAATTTGTAGAGATTGTCCCAAAACTTCATACTGCATCAAGATGTTTAAAATAGTAGTAATAATTTTATCATACATTGAATATTAAATGTATATTCCAGTATACTTTTTGTTGTTAAAATATATCTTTTATTTCATATAAAAGTTTCGTAAGATAAAATTTCATTAAAAATATTACCAAATGCACTGAAATTAAGTCTTGACACTGAACCAAAGAAAATATGCAGTGATAAACTTTAGTACTAAATTTGTTAAAATAGTACAATTGAAAACAACCAAACTTAATAGAACAGCAGGAACAACCTAGACTAAGAGAAGAAAAAGTTAAAGTTGGGCACTTCGGCGTGTAACCATCTGTCTCTAAGTGACTTCTGGGAATTACTCAACCACAAGATCCTTTTGTTCTTTGTCTGTTTCCTCATCTGTTAAAGGAGCAAAATGAAACTTATTTATTAGGATTTGTGTGAGAATTCTACGAGTCTGAAAGAGTATTTTTTAAATATATATATATATATATATGTATATATACATAAATTACATATCCTGTAAAGTATTTCAAATATATTTTCATTTCAATAACAATGCACCAAGACTACAGAGGTACAATTTGAATATCATAATTTCTCTTTCTTTGCATGTAGGAGAAAGAGAGA
>NW_007836751.1:0-736 GCF_000696425.1 Galeopterus variegatus
TTTATTTCAAAATCCACTTGTGTTTTCTTAAAATGAAGTACCTAAGATCTTTGGAGAATCCCTGCACATTCATTCATGTGAATGCAAAAATAAATGTTTATTCTAAATATACCAATGTAAGTGCAGTAGTGACAGCAAAAACAATGAGACATTTATTGAGTGTCCGTAGTGTGCAGGGTAGTATGAGAGGCAGCAGAAATGCAAATGTCTGAGATACGGATGGATAAGATATGAATCCTATGTCTCAGAACCTGACGCCTGTATATAGGTCAGATGGAGGGTTTGCACAAAAGTATTTCACTTTGAGCTTGGGGCAGACCATCATAATAATGACCCGTAATGAAACCTGTCCCCTGGGCCCATGCTCCATGGCCACTTCTCTCATTAAGAGGACAAATCTATTTCTCTACTCTCTTGAATTTGGGCTGGTCTTGTGACTTTCTTCAACCAACAGAATCTGGCAAAAGTGACTTTGTGCGTATCCCAAAGCCCAGGCCTTAAGAGGCTGGCAGCTTCCGCTCTCACCCTCATAAACCCTGAGACCACCGTGCATGCCCGAAGAAGCCTAGCAGGAAAGAATGCGTGCAGAGGGTCCCAGCCAAGCCCACCCAGACCAGGGAGCAGAACTGCCTGACCACCCAAGGAATCCAAAGAATAAATGGTTTTTGTTTTTACTTACTCCATTTGGGGATAGTTTATTATTGTTTCTGTAATTTATTCATCCACAACTATTTAC
>NW_007836752.1:0-736 GCF_000696425.1 Galeopterus variegatus
TGGCCCACACCACACTCAGGAAGCTCAG
Source organism: Galeopterus variegatus (assembly GCF_000696425.1). Classification (NCBI taxonomy): domain Eukaryota; kingdom Metazoa; phylum Chordata; class Mammalia; order Dermoptera; family Cynocephalidae; genus Galeopterus; species Galeopterus variegatus. The sequence continues at coordinate 29 of NW_007836752.1, forward strand.
AGCGTAGCAGTCAGAGGCCACTGCTCTGACTAAACACAGAGAGGCCGTCTGCCGTAACGAGAGGTCTCAATTACGGACTATTCCAGAAACGAAGCCTCGTTCCCTCCGTGCACTCATTCCCTCTGTGCATGCGCTCCGCATGAGTGAAGATCCAGCACGTTGTCAGGATGGCCCTGCGGGGTCAGATAGGAATCTCCCACAATCAGTCCTGTCGTTCTCTGTTCTAGAAAACGATCTGAAAGCCACACTTTGCAGGCAGCAAACTCTTGTCCTTTCTCTGCTTCCCACAGTCGTCCCATTGCTGTGGAAAGCTTCTCCTCACAGGTGGCACAGAAGGGAGCGCCAGGCCAGTGCCTCAGCTACCGCCACATCACGTAAGCCTGGACTTCTAAAGGTTCAAACGAACGCAGCTTGGACGCATGACTTGTTTACCCTGCAGGACCGTGTCTAGATTTCAGATGTGCTACGCACACGTCTCTGGAAATCATTCAACTGTAAGTATTGCCTAAGGGCTGGCAGGATTGTCTGGCTCAAAGAACTGATTGGGTTTGGCTGCTGCTGGGTTTAGGGGACACAAGAGGAGAGTAAATCTAAGTTTTGAGTGTTGAGCCTGAGAGATTAGGGCACAGAGACCCTGGTGGGGAGCTGACCCCAGTGGGGAGCCACAGATGTGTTTCCTTCCTGAGGGTGTTTGGCAGGTACTGGGGG
>NW_007836753.1:0-736 GCF_000696425.1 Galeopterus variegatus
ACACACACACACACACACACACACACACACACCCATTATTTTTCCCTGTCACCACTTGCATCCAGAGGCTGAGAACTTACACTTGCCCTCTGACCTCCTTAATTATTAGAGGTGAAACTCCCTTTTAAGCAAGACATATAGCTTGGGGAGTTTCCTCTAGCTCTTTGCATTTCCCTAGCCTATCTTTGGTGCAAAGTGCTAGAGTGTCAGTTTTATGAGACACTGAAGCCTTCCCAGTACAAATTCTGCCACATTATTTTATTCAGGAAGACTTTTGCAAACGCTTAATAATAAAAGTAAGTGGATGCGAATCTTAGTTAATAAAGACTTCATCTTGTGGGAAACATGAAGCCTTGAGCATAAAACTGGAGCTACCTCCTCATCAGAGCCCATCCGTCATCACAGCACCCAAGTGCGTAATTTAAACCGCCACTTCACCAAAAATGCAACTGGGCAGAGAAAGCACTACAACCACTAAAGGGCCAAATTATTACATTTCTAGCAACAGTCACCTTCCTCAGGAATCCGTCATTTTCAGCTTATGATAAATCTTCAATAATTTGGATTTCCTGGGGTGAGGGGGAAGTCAATATTAAATCAGAAGGTAATTATATAGTATTTTACATAACTGCTGCATTATTATTGTTACATAAGTGAGTACTTTATTTGAAGAAGTGTTAACCATATGTCTACCAATTTAGTTCCTAATAAATTTCCTTTCACAAAAAAAAAAAAA
>NW_007836754.1:0-736 GCF_000696425.1 Galeopterus variegatus
GATCTGTGTTCTGATAACTAATTGCTGCTTCTGATCACAGAGACACAGACAAAGAAGTATGTAGTCATTGTAGTTGCACCTCCCCCCATTGTTGAAAGCCTCTCCCCCTCTGGCCGAGGTGACTTCCAGAGAATTTAAAGGGAAAGTGTCCTTTTGTTACCTCCTTTTATTTTTTTCTTTTCCCCTTTTTGGAAGCCAGACATTAAAGACTAAGACATTCAAAAACAACTGCATGTAGGGGGAGAATTAGAAAGTGACTGCACATACCCAGGAAAAGGTGCAGGTTAAGAAAAGGCCTGAGAACCCTTAAGTTTGCACCTCAAGCTGATCCTTGGCACAGAAACAGCCTACAACAATTTTTTTTAAAAAGGCAAACCCTGGGGAAAGGAGGAAAATCTGATTTCTAGAACTACCATATTATTAAATTCTAGTTTTCAACAAAAAAAAAATCACAAGGCATACAAAGAAATGAAAAAGTACAACACATTCAAAGGAAAACAAATCAATCAACAAAAATGGTCACTGAAAAAGACTTAGTGGCAGATCTACTAGACAAAGACTTGAAAACAACTACTTACACATGCTCAAAGAATTAAAAGAAAATGTGGAGAAAGTCAAGAAACCAATATATGAACAGAATGAAAATATTGATGGAGAGATAGAAACCCTAAAAAATAGAATGAAAGAAATTCTGGAACTGAAAACTATAATAACTGAAATTTTAAAAATTGCTAAA
>NW_007836755.1:0-736 GCF_000696425.1 Galeopterus variegatus
CTTCTTATTGATAAAATTTTATTTGATCAAATTTTGATTCTGTCTTGAAAACCTGAAAGATAGGATCTCATCAGGCCTGTGTTTCTAAGTGACGATCAGCAAGGAGATCAGTACAAGCTCTCTCCCTTACAGGTCACAGGTATTCCGTTTACCATGCCCTTGGAGTTCTTTCCTACTCATGTCAACTGTCATCTGCAGCTGTTTATAGATTATGCAATGAATAAACCTTGTGAAAGCACCTTGGTACCCAATCTAGGATTCTAAAAGTGGGGTACTTTTTATCCCATAAATGTTAATATTGGTAGGTGTTTTAAATCCTTCAAATGAACGATGCGGTGCCACAGTAACACAATGTACATTTTTGCTTTTCAAAAGACAACTGTAGTGGGGAGTCGGGGAGCACTCCCAGGAGGGCTGCAGATGGTCTGCTGCTTACTAAATCTTTCTTTGCTCTGCTCCTGCGAATGTTGAAAACAGTGGAGAGTCATGGCTGCCTGCTCTCTGCTTTCCAGGCCTGGCCTTTTATTCTGCTGTTTTTCCAGAATGTGCTAGATGATTCATTTAGGTGGTTCTGACAAGAAGTACATCTTGACTATTATGAAAATAAATTCTCCATATATTTGTCTAATCATCTCATTCTCTAGATTTTCCATATTCCCAGAAAGTAAATCTTCAAACAAAACTTTTGGAACATGATGTCGGTTTGTAAAGAAGTTTCAATTTTTAAACTGAATTT
>NW_007836756.1:0-736 GCF_000696425.1 Galeopterus variegatus
ATGGGCATTTAGGTTGATTCCATCTCTTGGCTATTGTGAATAGTGCTGCAATGAACATGGGGGTGCAGGTGTCTTTATGATATACTGATTTCATTTCCTTTGGGTATATGCCCAATAGTGGGATAGCTGGATGGTAAGGCAGATCTATTTTTAATTCTTTGAGGAACCTCTGAACTGTTTTACACAGTGGCTGAACCAACTTACATTCCCACCAACAATGCTGGAGAGTTCCCTTTTCTCTGCATCCTCGTCAGCATTTGTTATTTTCTGTCTCATTAATAGCCATTCTAACTGGTTTGAGAACCAACATGTCCAGAATTTAGCATGTCTCCAGCCTTCTACCAAAATGCCTTCTTTTCTGAACTCCTTATGGTTATGAACAGCATCACCTTCTCAAACTCAACAAAACTAGAAATGTTTTCATTTCCTTTGCCTCCCATATCTGATCAATGACAAGTCTTATCTCAGATGACTTTGTCTCCTTCATTTCTTACATCTGATAAGTAGCCACGTTCTGTTTACACAGTTTCTATAATGTTGCCGATGCCTCTGTTCTGCTGCGCTTGTTCTGGCCTCATTACATGTTGCATCAACCAGCTACCTGCCTCCTTGCCTCCTCTCTTCTTTCCTGCACGTGGTTGCCAGAGTTGTTTTTCTAAAACACAAATTTAATAATAATGATCCTTTGCTGAAAAACCAGTGGCTCCTGCAGCATAGTCTGTCTGAAGCCTCATTT
>NW_007836757.1:0-736 GCF_000696425.1 Galeopterus variegatus
ACTCAAATTATTATATTTTTTAAAATTAGAAACTGCTGAACATGTCATGTTAGAATAAATTTGTGACACATCTGAAACCATTTTCCGTGTCTCTTCAAGAACACGGGATGAATTACTGATTTGGGATTTTTGGTTAGTTGGTTGGTTGTTTTCTTAGTATACGTTAAAACACAGGGTGATCTTCTGGTGCTTTCCATGTAGAAACTTCACAAATGCAGCTTTGAGACAATTTAATACACCAGTCTCTTATATAAATAAAACTCTGCTGGGTAAATAATGCCCCTCCTCAGATTCAAGTAAATCGTCTCATTCTTCTCTCCTTGCTTCAAGCTCATCCCTCTGTAGTGGTGACAAAGAGGTAGGTTTGACAGTGGCGGGACGTGCGTCAGACCCGCACTGAGAATCCGCACTGTTTCCCATCTCAGTTTCAGATTGAATTGGGCTGTTGACCGAACTGGAAAGTGGCAGGAGTTGGAGTACCCGAGTCCTGCTTACCCTGCCTTTGCATGTGGGTCCGGGTATGTGATCTCCAGGGACATTGTCAACTGGCTGGCAAGCAACTCGGGGAGATTAAAGACGTATCAGGTAATTGCAGATTTCTTACCTACGTGGACGCTCGTCAAACCAAGTTCCATCCGGCACAGTATCCTATCGCTGAAGGTGGAGCCAGCTTAGCTCGGGGCGAAGCATGTTGTTCAGTGTAGGAATCACCCCGCAAAGGTTAGGAACAGATTCC
>NW_007836758.1:0-736 GCF_000696425.1 Galeopterus variegatus
AAAACTGGCATAAGCAAGAAAGGATATTTATAGATTTATGTCCCAAAAAATCCCAAATTGAGCTATTTTCAAGTGATATTTAATCTAGTGGCTTAAAATATGTGACAAATACTCAGTTTTCTTTATCCCTTTTTAGCTTTAATTCTTCCGAATTACTTTATTTTGGCAGAACCTTGCCTTATGGGCCTGAGAAGGCTGCCAACAGCTCCCTAAGCTATACCTTTATCACCTGTGTCCGCAGTGGAAAAAGATTATCCTTGACTCAGCATTTCAAGGAAAAATTCTGGGGTAGTTGAGGTCACCTGCCCAGTACAAATTCAATCACTCTGAACTAGGGGATAGAATGTTCCCATTAGTTTAGTCCATCAGGTGATGCTCCCTGGAGCAGAAGTACGGTAAGCTTTCCTGGAACTCCATAGATCTCTAAATCTTGAGAATCCAGGGATGATGGGAAAGGAAGAATTGGAGCTGGCAGAGGCAGCAAAATTTTCACTATGCGCAAACATGCTTATCAGTCTCTCAGCAACTATGGGGTCTACCAGTTCACCTCCTTTTAATTTCTTATTTTTTTAACCTTTACCAGGCAGACTTCTCTGTGTTTCTCTGAAAAAGTTATCAGCAATAATTTTAGTCATACTAGTCAATGCTTTTCTTCTGTAGCCACCCCATGCACCTACTCGAGAAAAAGGAGTCATCAGAAATAATATGTATCTCATTAAATCTATGTCTGTTTCTC
>NW_007836759.1:0-736 GCF_000696425.1 Galeopterus variegatus
TTTTTTTTTGCAGCTGGCCAGTATAGGGATTGAACCCTGGACCTTGGTGTTACCAGTACTACGCTCTAACCAACTGAGCTAACCAGCCAGCCTTTTATTTATGTATTTATTTTTACAGCTGGCCAGTAAGGGAGATCCTTAGATTTTTAAAGGAATGTATTAATGACAGAAAATATGGTGGTATTTAAATATTTGCTAGGATACCCAGTTTAAAAAAACCTAAAATACTCACCTATATATACTAAAAATTTATTTTATTTTATTTTAATTATTAGGGGGAAGATCCGGTATTTATTTATTTATATTGAAGTGTAACTACATATCTGTGTATGGGGGGGAGACCTGGTATTTATTTATTTATTTATATTGAAACATAATTGATTGTACATATCTGTGGGGAACAGCATTGAATATCAGTACCTGTGTGCAATATGTGATGCTCAAATCAGGATAATTAGTCTACTCAACCTTACGTATTGTAGTCATTTTTCGTGACACTTTACCAATTTCTCACTAACTCCCCTAACAATATATTTTAATTATATCCAAAAAATGTTAGAAAAATATATCATTGTCCTTGTCTTCCTAATGAACTTTGTGTTTTGGCTCATGTCAGGTAAGTGGAATATTATGCAGTGTCAACATGGAATAAGCAAAATAAGCATGACAAGAAGAAATTTAGGAGAGTTGCTTAGGGTTGGGTGAGCTGCTTGTATTTTAGAGACTGTGCTTTTTT
>NW_007836760.1:0-736 GCF_000696425.1 Galeopterus variegatus
GTGTGATAGGGGTGATGGAGTTTGGATGTATTGTCCTCCCAGAACTCATATGAAATTTGATCCCCAGTGTGGCAGTTTAAGTTATGGGTTGGATCGCTCATGAATGAATTAATGCTTTCCCTGGAAGGGGGGCTAAGTGAGACCTCTCTCTATTAGTTCCCATGAGAGCTGGTTGTTTAATAGACCCTGGCACCTCCCCCCTCTCTCTCTCTTGCTTCCTCTCACCATGTGATCTGCTTGTACACACTGGCTGCCTGTAACCTTCCACCATGAGTAGAAGCAGCCTGAGGCCTGTGCCAGATACAGCTATCCCAGAATCATAAGCCTAATAAACCTCTGTTCCTTATAAATTATCCAGTCTCAGGTATTCTGTTATAGCAACACAAAATGGACTAATACAGAAAATTGTTACCAGAGAAGTGGGGTGTTGCTATACAGATACTTGAAAATGTGGAAGCAGTTTTGGAACTGGATAATAGGCAAAGGTTGGAAGACTTTGGAGGACTTAGAAGAAGACAAAAAGATGAGAGAATGTTTGGAACATTTTAGAGCTAAATGGTTAAATTGTTGTGGCCAGAATGTTGATAGAAACATGGACAGTAAAGGCCATGTGGATGTTGAGGTCTCAGATAGAAATGAGGAACTTATCAGGAATTGGACAAAAGATCACCCTTCCTACACTATAGCAAGGAACTTGGCTGCATTGTGTCCATGCCCTTGGACTTTGTGGAAGGTG
>NW_007836761.1:0-736 GCF_000696425.1 Galeopterus variegatus
CAATCCTGAATTAAAAGAATAAAGCTGGAAGCATTGCACTATCTGACTTCAACATATACTAGAAAGCTATATCAACCAAAACAGTACGGTACTGGCATAAAAACAGGCACATGGACCAAAGGAACAGAATAGGGAACCCAGAAATAAATCCACCTATTTACAGCCAACTGATCTTTGGCAAAGGTGCCAAGAACATACAATGGGAAAAGGATAGCCTCTTCAATAAACGGTGCTGGGAAAACTGGATATTCATATGCAGAAGAATGAAACTAGACCTCTATCTCCCACTTTTTAAAATGAAATAGTTTAAAACACACCCCAAGCATCACTTCATTTTATATGTGAATACTTTTCAGTTTAGGTTTTAAAAGCATAATGTCTGTGCCATTATTACATCTAATTCCTTAATATTTTCTAACACCTGATCTGTATTCATATTTCCGTGGTTGCCTCAAAAATGCCTTTTTACAGTTAATTTGTACAAATCAGGTTTCAAACATAATCCATGCATTGCATTTGGTTGTTATGCCTCTTTCTTTTTTTTTCCTGCAACAATCTCTCATCTTCCTTCCCCTGCCACCCTTTTTATTTTTATTTACTTTTTGCCATTGATTTCTTGGAGCAACAGGGTCTTATATAATGTTCCCTGTTTGGGACTTGGCTGACTGCTTCCTCGTGGATCATTTGACTTGCTCCTTGTGGGTCATTTAACTTGTTCCCATATTTTCTATAACTT
>NW_007836762.1:0-736 GCF_000696425.1 Galeopterus variegatus
ATTGCCATGTGTGCTGTCTTGGATCCTCCAGCCCCAACGAAGCCTTCAGATGCCTGCAGCCTTGACAAACATCTTACTATAAACTCATTAGAGACCCTGAGTCAGAACCATCCTTCGAGGCATCTTCAATTCCCAACCCTTAACTGTGTGAGATAATAAATGCTGTTTAAGCTGCTAAAAAAAAAAAGAAAAAGAAAAAAAGAAAAATTTTATCTTTATTAAAATTATTTCCGAGGAGGGAGCAAGATGGCGACAGGTCTGGAGCAGGCGTGCCAGAGGACAGAGCGAGCCTGAGAAGTGTGCGCTGTGCTGCCAGAGTACTATTTGCATTTCCAAGAGCAATAAAAAACTAATAAATCACTGATCAACTAATCTACAATGAAAAAAAGCAACTACAGTCTCGAGGTTTTAGGGCCGATGCAAAAGAAGATTCCTGAGAGTGCCCCAACCGCGCCGGGAGACTGAGCAGCCCAAGGCAACAAAGACCAGGAAACACGGCAGCGGCGATGCAGGGATGGAAAGGAAGTTGCGGGACCGGCCCAGCTCTGGGAGCTTTGTGAGTGACCCCCAGCCCAGCCCCGCTTGGGGGGGCAAAGGCCCGCCCGTCCCCCACTTACCACACCAGGCTAGGCGCCTTCATCAACGCTGCCTCCATTTTCTCTGGGGGCGGGGGGCGCGGAGCCGGCCGGCTCAGATTGGGCAAGCCAGCCATCTTCGCTTGGCGCGGCTCCTCACT
>NW_007836763.1:0-736 GCF_000696425.1 Galeopterus variegatus
ATTTTGTTATAGAACATTTTAAGCATACACATTTTGGGGAAAATAGCTTAGTAAATATCCATGCATTCATAACTCATCTCCAACAACTTGCAATGTTTTTCGAACTTGTTACATCAGTCTCCATCAATCTCCACCATTTTTTAAACTGTAAAATTTTAAAGAAAATCTCAAACAGCATTCACCTCATTTATAAATGTTATTATTATGTACCAAAAAATCTTTTTTTGCTTAAGCACAATTCCATTATCACTTTCAAGAAAATTGGCAACATTTCTTTAATAATGTCTAATGCCCGCTGTGCATTCAATTTCCATGGACTGGCTCTAAGCAAATGTCTTTTCACCACTGGTTTGTTTATGTCATGGTCCTAAGGAGGGCCACACTTTGGATTTAGTTGGTGCTGTTCTTATGTCTCTTCTGAATTTAGTTGGTGCAGTTCTTATGTCTCTTCTAGCCTATCACAGTTCCCATTTTATACCTCCACTTTTTTTCATAACATTCATTTACTGGTTCATTTGAAGAAATGGAGAAACTGGGTCACTTGTCCTGTGGGATTTCTGGCATTCTGGATTTGGCTGATTGTGTCTTGTGGTTCTTCTGTACATAATCTGGTCTGAGTGTGAGTCTGACGTGTGAGCAGAGACGGGTTCCCCTGCATTCAGAGCTCTGCCAGGCATTTCTGTTTATACACAGCATGGTGCAGCATGACCCCCACCTATGTTTTAGCACAGGGGTG
>NW_007836764.1:0-736 GCF_000696425.1 Galeopterus variegatus
GAACAGCAGTGTTCTGGAGAAGGTGCTTCACTAGGGACAGCCATTCTTCGTTGAAAACATGTCTGGTAAAATCCATCCTCAAGAGAATCACAGTTCCTCCTACACGGGGACAGATTTCCGGCAGTGTGGGACTGGCACCCAGCTCCGCAGCTTCACCAAAACCGGAGACAATCCATGCAGAAAACGAATTTCCTCTGTCAGAGTTACCCATCGGCCAGTGCCCTCAAAGAAACAAATTAAAACAATAACCCAATGTCATAGATATGGAAAGAGTATAGAATCGAAAATTAGAAGACCTTTCTGAAAAAAAAAAAAACCCTCTGATCTTTTCATATGCATACCTTTATCTTTAACATCCTATGAAATGGATCAAAGGGGATGTTCCACCACTTTAGATGAAGAGAGTATCACAGAGGAGTTAATTCAACCGCTAAGGTCATTCAGTCCACTATCAGAAATCCAGTCTCATGATATATGGGGAGAAGGGTAAGAATGCTTTTCTTTTTAAAATAAACCTTTAAATTACTTATTTAAAAGGTCAAATGATACCATATATTATAATATTGGCTCAATGCTTACCCATTTTACATAACCTGCTTAAACATCCCTGTAAACAGGTTCATTCTTATTCCTATATCGCTACAACTTGTAAGTCATCGTTAAAGTTATGTTCATATTTACTTTAGACCTCTAATTAATATGGCTGTGATTGAAATAGTTTTAGCTTTATCACTAT
>NW_007836765.1:0-736 GCF_000696425.1 Galeopterus variegatus
CTCACCTAAGATGTTTGGATTTACATATTTTAGGAAACTCTTAGGAAAGGTGTTTCAAGGTATCGCAGTTTGTTATTCTGGAATTCTTTTTTAGTGGCAAAGTAGTCAAATTTGACTTAACTATTCCAGTTTGGTGTTGTGACTGGGGAACATGTGTTTTTGGTACATGACGATATGAACCTATGCTATTCTTCATGTTATTGACTGATGAGGGAGGCGAGGGAAGAGACAGAAGCTCCGAGATATCCTTAAGATTTAAATAAAATCCCAAACCTTTGAAGTATGCTTTTATCCACTTTGAGAAAATATACTTGACTTAGATTCCTATTTCTGAAAATAAGGATTTTGTTTCTGCACAGTGCTGGATTGTTAAAAGTCAGATTGCAAAGATAAAATTTGGGAATCTTTTCCTTCCCTATAAATAGATACATGTGGGCACTTTTGGGCACCATCCAGGTTCTCCTTGAAGTTGCTGGGAGTCCACATGTGTGTGCCTGAGCAGTATAGCATCACCTCCCGAGTGCAATCAGAGAGCAATATGGCATTTTAATGAGCTCTATCAAAGTATGATCGTATCCAAAGGCCAAAAAATTTAAGAAATATTTTACTTCTTTCTAACTCTTTTAAATGCTGCCAAAACAGGGTAGAAAATAGGTATAGGAACCCCTTCCTCATTCTCCAGCCTAGGCTTCTTTTTTTTTTTTTTTTCTGATCAGTAAGGGGATCGCAACCCCTG
>NW_007836766.1:0-736 GCF_000696425.1 Galeopterus variegatus
AATTGATTGGGGGAGAGGGAAATCTCATTGATAAAATTTGCATTTCTTTACTCATTTATGAAGTTAACCATAAATATTCATATATTTGTTGGCCATTAGTACTTCTTTTACATACTAACTATTCAGGTTATTTGCTCATTTTATTCTAATGGGATGTTTGCCTTTTCTTACTGATTTGTATGATTATTTTTGTTTTTAAGCATTTTTTAAAAAATGAATAGGTAGACTTTTATTTCTTTCTAATACTGCCCTTAATTTCTGTTTCTGATTCTCCAACCCACCCTCTGGCAGACATCAGATGCATTCAGAATATCCAGCTTATTCTCATAATTAACTCAGTTCCAAATGCCCTCTAGAGCGCTTCCCCCTCCCCCCCTGGGTAGATCCCCACACCCCGGGGAGACTTGTTCATCAGAGCTGGTTGCGTGGAAGCAGGAGCTGTTGTTCCTGCCTCCTTGATCCAGGTTGGGTGATAAGAGCTTTTCAATGTATTAAAAACATTCATCTTCTAGTGGTTTTTGGTTTTTCCGCTTTGCTTTATCAGCAGGTTTATTTTGGAAATTAACTTGATGAATATCATACAGCTGGTAAGTGGTAGAGGAACGGTCTGAACTCAGGCTGTTTGGCTCCGGAATCTGGGCTCCTAATCACTATATACACAACTGTTCTCCATTAGGCTCAGGCATATGCAGACATTGAAACTGTGTACTATTAGTTCATGTAATTTTTACTTGTA
>NW_007836767.1:0-736 GCF_000696425.1 Galeopterus variegatus
TAATCATTACTCCCTTTACCCCCATCCTGAAAGATCCAGAAGAGAGAAAGAAGAAAGAGTAGGAAGAGAAAGAATAACTATGAATAAACAAACAATGTCTCCCCAACACATTGCAAGATCATGAGTTAAAGTACAGTCCTCAGGAAGAAAGGAATTAGAAGTGATAGGATTTTAAACTTTATATTTACTATATTTGTAAATGAGCCTTACTTACCAAAATGTAATGTGTTTTTAGTGAAATGGATGTCTCCGGGAAGAAAGGAAGATTTGACTGAGCATGTTTAAGGCTTTAATTGGTGACATTGTCCTTTTCTCATTTGTACCCCCACCAAGTTCAGAATGTCCCAAATCCAATTTAGGATAGTTTATTAAAGCCTTGTACAAAATTTCTATATAAATAGACAAACACTCATGTCCCAGGAAAGAAAGGAATCGTGCTTTATGCAATATCACTCACGTTTGGTAAAAAGTTTTTAGAGAGGAGATGGCAAATAGCCATTTACATTAAGTAAGGTAACTTAAGATGGAATTTCCAGTACAAAAAAAAAAAAAAAGTCTATGCTTTTCTTTGTCTTTTATTTAATAAACTTTATTTCTTCAGAGCAGTTTTAAATTTTTTAAAAAAGTTATTCAGAAGATAGTGGAGAGAGTTTCCATGTACCTTGAGCCCAGTTTCCCCTATTACTAATATCTTACATTAGTATGCTACATTTGTTACAATTAACCAATATTGATA
>NW_007836768.1:0-736 GCF_000696425.1 Galeopterus variegatus
CCTGTGAGCCTCAACCAGTGCCATGGCAGTGATTTGTTTTTACAGGTATGGATACATATCATGGGTATGAGTTTGCTGTTCCTGCCCAGTGAGCCTTGTCGGTACAATCTGAGGCCTCACAGAGTGTCTGATTTGCCATCATGGAATCTTGTAAAACATTAGTCTGGGTCAAGGACCCCACTTTATGGCAGAGAAGCAACAATGGGCATGTGACTATGAAATCTACGGGTCCTACCATATACTTCATCACCAATAAGTGCTGCCTGAGGGAACTCTTTTTTTTTTTTTAAGAAGAAACCATAGGCTTGTTTACTTCACCACAATAACAAACAGCAAATGAATAAAAGGCCTTTGACAAAATTCAACACCTATTCATCTCATGTAAAGCTAGGAATAAAAGGTAACTTTCTAGGCTGGCTGGTTAGCTTAGTTGGTTAGAGCATGGTGCTGATAACACCAAGATCCGGGGTTTGAACCCTTGTGGCCAGCCACCAAAAAAGAAAACAAACAAATGAAAGGTAACTTTCTTTACACTTATCGGTGATGTGTTTAAGGTATTTCAGATTCAGAACAGTTCAAGTATGCCTGTTATATTCAAATATAATCAACCATCATACTGGAAGATCTAGATAGTAAAATAGGTAAGAAGTAAAGGCATAAAAATTTATGACTAAATACCTTGCAAACCCGAAAGAATCTACAAAAAAAAAAAAAAAAAAAAAAAAAAAAAAACAAA
>NW_007836769.1:0-736 GCF_000696425.1 Galeopterus variegatus
ATCTTCCTCACATTCTACAGAGAAAGATGCCAAGGAGCCTCTAAAAATTGGAGCCAGTCACCTCCCTCAGGGCTTAGTAAGAGGTGACTAAAAAGTCCCTGCCGATCCCAGCCATCACCCCTGTCCCTCCGCCTCTACCCAGGCCAAAGACAGCTCGCAGGGGGCAGGGAATGGGGTGGGCGTGGGGGTCAGCAGAGAGAGCGGTGTTGGAGTGTGAGCCACCAGCTTATGGGGGTCGGAGTGTGGTATGGTGGCTCTTCCTACCCAATTCTAAAGTCAAGGGAAGGGATCCCAAGGGGGTCACAGGGCGTTCTCCTAACTTTGACCCCCCTTCCTTCCTCTCATGAGGACCATTGTGATTATATTTGGCCTTGGAATAATCCAGGATGGTCTCTCTACCTCAAAATCCTTAACTTAACTGCATCTTTATGGGGTTCAGAAAATGATACTCTAAAGTATGGCACTTTGACATGCTGAGTACTTTGAACTAGAGGAGATCAGAAGGCCTTAGAAGCAGCCTCAGAAGCAAAGTCTCTCTCACCTTCTCCTGCCCTCCCATCTCCCGACCCTCTTTCTCCCCAAAGGAAGCCATAGAAATCAGAATTTCTCTTTTCCAAGGTGGGGCTTACAAACTAGAACCTCTCTCCCCAAAAGCCAGCCATAAAACCTAAACTTCCCCCACCTTTCTGTGTAAGAGCTGGCCATAAAGAAATTTTCTGACCTACGTTGTCTAAAG
>NW_007836770.1:0-736 GCF_000696425.1 Galeopterus variegatus
TGCAGGGATGGTTGTGGGTGGTGAACTCCCACAGTTTTTGTTTGTCTGGTAAATACACTATTTCTCCCTCATTTCTAAAGGATAGCCTTACTGGACATAGTATTATTGGCTGGCAGTTTTTTTCTTTTAGTATTTTGAATACATCATCCCATTTTCTTCTGGTCTCTAGAATTTCTGTTGAGAAGTCTGCTGTTAGTCTGATGGGGTCTCTTTCATAGGTGACCTGCTGCTTTTCTCGTGCTACTTTTAAGATTCCCCCTTTGTCTTTGAGCTTTGTCAGTTTGACTATAATGTGTCTTGTATTTCGGAGAGAATCTTTTTGGATTGCATCTGTTTGGGGATCTTTGAACCTTCTGAATCTGAAGGTCTGTGTCTCTCCCTACACCTGGAAGTTTTCTATTATTATTTCATTGAATAGGTTTTCAATGCCTTTTCCTTTCTCCTCCCTTTCTGGAACACCCATAATTCAGATGTTTGGGCTCTTAAGATTATCTGCTAGCTCTCTTAGATTTTCTTCATTTTTTAAAATTCTTTTTTTCTTTTTCTTTTTCTTTTTCTTTTCTTTCTTTTTTTTTTTTTTTTTGGTCCACCTGGATTATTTCAAGAAAGTTGTCTTTGAGATCAGAAATTCTTTCTTCTGCTTGCTCTAATCTACTGCTTAAATTCTCAGTTGTGTTTTTTTTTTAAATTTTATTGAATGAATCCTTCAGTTCCAGGAGTTCTGCTGCATTCTTTT
>NW_007836771.1:0-736 GCF_000696425.1 Galeopterus variegatus
GCGGCGCTTGGGAGCACAGCGGCGCTCCCACCGAGGGTTCGGATCCCATATAGAGACCGGTTCCCGCTCACTGGTTGAGCACGGTGCTGGCGCAACACCGAGGGTTGCGATCCCATTGCCGGTCGCGGTACGGGCGCGACACCGAGGGTTGCGATCCCGTTACTGGTCACGAAAAAAGACAAAAAGGAAAAAAAAAATTGCTGAAGGTTAAAAATCCATGTTATTTAAATTAATTTAGCATTAACTATATACATTTATCATTTATTTTTATGCACTATTTAGAAAAAATGATCCCTCCTCTTCTTAGATTCATTTTCCTTTTTAATATTGTATATACTCATATAACTTGTTCAGAAAAGTTTTCTGAGTTGTAAAACATCTAAGTACTTGATGTATCTGAAAATATCTTTATTTTTCCTAGACACTTATATGATAATTGAGTCTGGAATTTTCGGTTCATAATGATATTTCATAAGAACTTTGAAGACATTGCCCCTTTGCTCTCTAGATCTCAGTTGCTAAGGAGAAGACTTATGATGGGAAGAGTCTCATCCTTTCAAATGGAGCCTGCTTTTTTCCGTCTCTGTTGATAAGAATTTTCTCTTAATCTCTAGAGTTCAGAGATTCCTCTAGACATGCTGAAACTACTCTTTGGTTTCCTTTCTTTCTTTTTCCCCCTCCCCCTCTCTCTCCTTTCCTCCTTTCCACCCTCCATTCTTTTCTTGCCTCCTCCCTC
>NW_007836772.1:0-736 GCF_000696425.1 Galeopterus variegatus
TAAGATAGAAAGGCCACAAGGGAAGCCACTGGTCTGATTAATGACAATCTTAAACATCTAGGATGCTGTGAATCTTCTTTACCATGGACAATCAAAATACAACATCCATTATTACCTGGAAAATACTTTAAATTAAAATACAACAAGCTGGTATATAATGAACCTTGAAGTGTACAGGGGATGGGAGTAGGAGAGAGATCAGCATTTACTTAGGTATAATCAATCTTAGCCAACGAACCAGCAACTTATCTTACCTTTAAGAGTTCTAGATTTCCCTCCTTTGCCATGGGCACGCCCTTTTTTACTGGATAACCCATTCGAACAGGAAGAGGTACTGTAGAGGGTTTAAATGGTGCTGCAACAGGGTAAACACTAGGCCAGTCCTGGTCAACAGCCATTTTTTCTGTCCTAGGAGGTAATGCCTAAGAAACAAAATAGTTTAATATTTTAAATATAAGCATATTCTTTAATTTTAGAGGAAAAGGCTGCAATTGTGAGAAATAAAAGCAGAATTGCAACCTATGCAAAATCTGACCTCTCACAAAGCTGCTGCTGTCCAAGTGAAAAAACACTAACCCTACCTACTTCATATCTGTGCACTGTATCCTCATACACTCTGTCAAGGATCCCCTTTAATATTTCCTTCACTAAAAATTTCTCTATTCATTCAATTACACTTTTAGCAAAATTTTTACATTTTGTTTATGAAGGAGTGAGTTAAAATACATTTTGAAAT
>NW_007836773.1:0-736 GCF_000696425.1 Galeopterus variegatus
TATTTTAATAAGAGCACATTTTTAATTGTATTAAAAGCATTAGAGTAGTACCTGAAAATAGAATATCCCTAACATGTTAAGTTCTGTATCCCTAAGACGTTAGGGTCGTATCAAACAACAGTTGTTTATTTATGAGCTCAATTTATTTTTCACTTTGCAATTATGTAAAAATAGCAATAACATGGCAAGTGAGATGATGCAATTGATCCACATGCTGAATTATTCATTCTATGTCAGTTGTTGACTTCACATCAGACATCTCCCAATGTACAGTACATAAATCATGATGAACCTTTTTGCCAGAACCCCTCAAAGAACCTGTCCAATGCTCTTTGTGTTCATTTATGCACACAGCCTGGAATTCCTGGTATCCCCTTACCTATGTCCAAAGTGATGCCATATATCAAATGCTGAAGGGCGGGGCTCCAGAAAATAGTCTCCAGGAAGTGACGTTCTACTCTAAGGAAGTTTAGTTAGAAAGATGATTGATCACACAAGTATGTTCTTCTAGATTCACTATGTAATAATACTCATAGCACCAAAAATCTCAGTAACATAAAAATGACCCTGGTGTAATGTGGTTACTTATTTATTTTTTAAAAAAATATGACCAGTAAGGGGATCCCAAACTTTGACTTGGTGTTGTCAGCACCACGCTCTCTGAAGTGAGCCAATCGGCCATCCCTATACAGGGATCCGAACCCATGGCCTTGGTGTTATCAGCACCACACTCTCC
>NW_007836774.1:0-736 GCF_000696425.1 Galeopterus variegatus
AGTGCGGGCGGCGGGTCCCGGACGCGGGGCGGGCGTGTGCGCGCATCTCCACGGCCCCAGGCCCTCATCCCGCGGGCCCTCCCTGGGCGGCTGGGGCGCCTCCTTTCCTGTCGATCTGCGGACCAGGGAGGTAGCAGGAGGGGTGCAGTTTCCAGCCCAGGGAAACGAGTGTCGGCGGCAGCTGCAGCCTGGGAGCCTGGCTCCGCCGGGCGAGACTCCCCCGTGCAGAGGCAGCGGCGCGGGGCGGCCACCGGGGCGGCCAAGAGCGGGGAGGGAGAAAGAGACTGCGGGGCGCCCCGGGATCGGCAGGAGAAGTCGTCAGAACAATAAAGAGGATGGTAAATGCCTGTCCAGCTCCTTTTCTCAGACAGATGCAAAGGGCTTAAACTTGTCGGAGCAGCCAAACGCAGCCGAGCTGGGAGTCCGGGGCCGCCTACCGCGCCGTCTCGGACGAGCGGGCCGGGCGGGCGACAGGCTCTGCCCTCTCTCCCCGAGCACCGGCAGCCGCCGCGGCGTCCTTTTCGGATGTGAGCCCCCTCCCCACCCCCAGCCCTCCTCGGACCCCAGCGCGCGCTCTTCTCCCGGACGTAGGAAGAGACGAGAGGACCGTGGCCGTCGCCCCCTGGCAGCAGGAGGCGGCCGGACTTCCCGGGCACCCGTGGCGCGCCGTCCCTCTCCCGGCCCGGGTCCCTCCACGGCGCCGCTCCCCCTGTCGCGCCTCGCCGGGCACTCCCTG
>NW_007836775.1:0-736 GCF_000696425.1 Galeopterus variegatus
TAAATCATGGCCAATGACCAAACTCTTCTACATGATTTCCTAACTCATCTGTAAATAGCATAAAGTATCTGTAATATCTACAGTGCATATTGGATTAAAGGAGCAGATAGTTTATGTCAACCACAGGGCCAACAGATACTAGCGCAGAGTGAGAATCCATTACATGTGCATTGATTAATTTAATTGAGTTTATAAAGTGCTAAAAATGTTCTAGTAGTTCCCAGCATACTTATTTTCTCAATTTGCAGAGTAACAGGAACATTCATTCATTTATTCATTTAATAAAGATTTAGAATACCTGATCTAAGCATTAACTCTATCCTGACTAGTTAAGTGACCTTTGGCAATTAACCTTTTTGCCTCAGTTTCCTCATATGTAAAATTAGGGAAATAATAGTACTTATGTCCTAAGGTTATTACAATGATTAAATGAATAAATACATATGACATGCTTAGAACAGTCTCAAACACTATAAACACTAAATTATTTTTGATGTAGGAGACACAATGACTATATTGCTGAATGCTTTATTACCCTAAAACATAATGGCTTAAAACAACACTCATTTATTATCTCAGTTTCTGTGGGTCAGAAATCTGAGCACGGCTTACATGGCTCTTCTATGTCAAAGACTGCAATCAAGGTATAGATTGGGCTGTAGTCATCTCAAGGCTCAACTGGGGAAAAATCCACTTCCAAACTCACACACATGCTTTTTGACGGGCTTACTTTGTT
>NW_007836776.1:0-736 GCF_000696425.1 Galeopterus variegatus
CTGTGACTTCACATCCTACTTTTGTTTATGATATAGCCACCTTCTTTTATTAAACTAATTAGTTTTATAATAAAAAATGTTACCAATTTTGCTTGATTGAAGACTTACATTCATAATGTATGTCATTTCTTCTTAGAGTTTATATGTTTGAGAAAATAGTTTATATGTTTGATATACTTCATTCTCCCAAATCTCCACTATTTAGAACACACACACTTTCCTATACTTAGGACCTTTTTCTTTTGTTTTCCAACTTAGCACTATTTCTCTTTCTCTTTTATTTATCAATTTCTCTAGTCTTAAATGAATAAGATCTTTGAAGTCACAGATTGTAGTTTACCATCCTTGTATTCCCAATAGCACCTAGTGTCAAGCTCTTTAGTAGTTAGCATTCAAAAAATATTTGTAGAATGAATAGGTGACTTTTTTTCCCTGTTGAAAATTTATAAATCAGGGTTTATATTTTGGCACAGAATTTCTGGTGAAGTTTAGACTACTGGTTAGATATTAATTTTACTGATAAATCCTATAGCTCATATATTTCATTCATTGGAGCTAATCTTCCTTCTGTAGTATACAAATATGGAGTGTAAAACCAAGACTATTTTTGGATTATAATTAATATCATAATATATAGTTATGACTAATTTTAAACATTGCATCATTTTAGTATTATCTAATTTGTTTATTAAGTAATATAATTTTATATTCAAAAGGCATATATATATATATATAT
>NW_007836777.1:0-736 GCF_000696425.1 Galeopterus variegatus
AGATGGGGGGACTTAAAACTCAGGCAGAGAGGTAGAATCTTAGCCACCACCTCCCCCTCCTCCTAAATTTCAGTTCCAGAAGGAATCTTTAAGTTCATCTGGTGTTTGGGACCTGATGTGATGTGCAGGGAAGAGCCCTGAAAGTTACTGAGCAGGGAGCACTGTGGGAGGAGAGGCCCACTTGCCTCAGCACGCCATCCTGCTTTAAGGAGGAAATTTACTATCATCGACTGAGTATTGGCAGGGGCTCCAGGACCCTCAAGCCCAGCCCTCTCCTTCTGCAGAGGGGCTTGTCCTGAGTCACACCTCAAGGGGGTCAGTAGCAGCAGCAGGACCAGGACCCTCGGGAGAAGGCTGGGTCCTGGCCCTGCTAGAACTGGCCCTGGTGTTACTCAGCTCCTGGGAGATAACCAGGCCCAAGAGGACTCGCCTCGTGCATGCTTGACCCATGAGGGAGGCCTGCTGCTCCTCTAGAGCCTGCCGCCTTTGTCCAGCCAGAGGCAACACCCAACTCTTAGCAGGTTTTGCCTTCAGTCACAGCCCCACTATCAGCTGGCCCGCACCCTGTGTGTCTCTGGCTGTGAAGCCTTTCTTGGGCCGGACCCTCAACCGTGGGCAGGCCTGGGTCCTGAGTCCCCTGTGTGCCCGCCCGCACCTTCTGCTTGTCCAGCCAGAAGCCGAGGCAGGCCTGGCGCATGGCCTGTGGCGTAGCCTTTTCGCTGCTATTCCCGGCCTG
>NW_007836778.1:0-736 GCF_000696425.1 Galeopterus variegatus
GCAAGTGATGGTGACTGTGTCTCCTAGAGATGCAGACAGGGAGGATGGAGACTGGGTCATCTGGATGTCACATCTGGCACCTGAGGATGGGAAACATAAAGACAAAATACTACATGATTAATCACGTTATAAGAGGACTTCTCTGAAGAACCAGGCAGCACTGACCACAGTAGCAGTGAAAAATTCTGGTGTTCTCCCTCCTTACCTGGGAGCCAGAGCAGCAGGAGCCCTAGAAGCTGAGTGTGGGTCTTCATGTCCATGCTTTGTCCTGACTGGGACTGACTCCTGCACAGGGTTGACCAGCCTTTGAGTAAGTCTTCAGGGCAGTGGGCTGTGCTCCAGGAAGATGCAAATCACAAGGACTGGTGCAGGGTTGGGCACAGCTACAGGGTTGTCTCATCTCAGTAAGTCAGCCAGGCCCAGTGTCCCCAGGTGTTCCACATCAGACCAGGGAAGCACAGATTTGTCTGCCAAAGAACGTGTTTCTTTCTGGGAGCCTCAGGAAAGAGTCAGTCTGCTGCTTGTTAATAGTGTTCTACTGCTCTCTTCAGCATTCATGACTTGCTTCTCTTGCTATCAATTTATCTAAGACAATGTCTCTGAGATATAACACAACCTCAGAAGCTCAAAGATATTCTTCAGGCTTCCTGCCTTTGGGACCTGTGCATATTAGTAAGAGCAGAAAGGCTTTCTCATTGCTCTGATTCCCTGATAATCTTGGTGTAGTCAGTTATCA
>NW_007836779.1:0-736 GCF_000696425.1 Galeopterus variegatus
TTCTATCTGGTACTCACTCTGGGAAATTTCTCATAGAGAACAAAGGCAGGCACAGTTAGTGGCCTTATATACTTTCTTTCTGTGAGTATGTTTGTGTATTTTTCTGACTTCATAGCTAATGATTTCATAGCTTAATTTGCCAAAAGTCTTATGTGCATGATGGTACAAATTCACTCAGGAATGCCCAGGCACTGTACTAGAGATCTGAGGTCCAAGAATTCTGAAATTTCATACGAAAACTCCCTGCTCTGAGGAAGCACATAGACATTTTATCCAGTACTGACAACAGGAAGCAGTAACTATGGCTTGGTCACATTGTCTCTGATTAAAATTAAAAAGAGTAGAATACTGACTCTTAGAACCTCAGCCCAGGAAACACACAGATACCACTCCTAATTACATGTATTTACCTAAAGCAAATCATATGGTCCTTTCTAATTTCAAGAAGGAAGAAAGTGCAATTCTACCCTGTTCTAGACACAGAAACAGAAATACTTGGAACAACTCTGATGCCGACCTAATTGGCCTCACATAATGCCAGGCATTCTTTTGTTCTCCCCAGCCTCCTTAAATGTCTCTTCTGTATATAAGAGGAAAGGGAAAAAGGGTCAAGTTATGAGTATCTGATGTTATCTCAGTTCAACCATTGAACATACCTGTTCATGTCTGACAGCTTTACCCTTATTTTAAAGACCAATGTATCTCCAAAACATCATAACACTGGGTACACTGGAAA
>NW_007836780.1:0-736 GCF_000696425.1 Galeopterus variegatus
GGGCAGTTGGACTACTTACAGGGCAGCTCAGGGATCCAAGCAGGTGTTCCAAGAGACTAAACAGAAGCTGTATGGCCTTTTATGACCCAGCTTTGAAAGTCACATAGTGTCACTTTTACTGTAGTCACAAGCTCACCCAGAGTGATCACTAAAGAATAATAAAATGATGTACAGATAAAAGCCAATAGAGGAAATAAGTTAGAAGACTAAAACATATTTCATCAACCGCATCAAATGCCCTAACTTTCAGATAGAACTAGCAAAACTGAATTCATCCTCCATTGTAATTCAGCAATTCTGTAGGAGCAGTGTCTACCTACATTTGGTTTTGGCTGTACCAGCTTGGTAGCTACAAGAGGAAATAAATTCTTTTAGGCAATCATAGGACTTCTCTGATTCTTTGTCCTTGATTTAAAACACTGAATGTCATTTTCTTTCTTTGAGCTGTTCAGTAAACTTGGAAGCAGCCAACCTACCTCACAGTTATTGTATTCCCTTATAAAGTCCTGTTACGCAATATGCAAAGCCTTGCATTAGGTAGATGCTTTAGTCTAAGTTACCACAGATGATAATATAAGTAATTCTTTTGTCACCGGACATCATGGACTACCAGTGTTCCAACCCCTCATGATCACTGCATCCTCACTGTCTTCAAACCCAACCAGATCAGATACCAATCACAAATTTCCATTTCCTCCAGGGCTATGTTGCCTGTAATAACTTTGTATTAGTTCAT
>NW_007836781.1:0-736 GCF_000696425.1 Galeopterus variegatus
TAGTTTGTTTAGAAAGTGACAATACAAAACGTGACCTTGAAAAAAATGTATACATTCTTTAAAAGCTGACTGTAATCTGCTTGAATTGATTCCTTTCTATTTCTTATTGAACTCCTTTTTCCAGTTCTTTACCATACATTTTCAGTGGTACTATCCAAATAGGTTGAAAGCAACACATTCCAAGTTAAGAATTTGTGTTTGATGAAATATAAAAGAGGACGAGAGCTTAGGGGGCTTTTCTCACTACACACTCACCGGGCTCTTCATTCTGTCGGCCCTGGTTTGCTTCCTGAGGAGGAAGGCATTCAGCATCACGTCCTGCAGCCCTACCTTTTCTAGCTGAATAGACAGGAGAGCTCTGGAGCCCTGACAAGTGGACAGAGACATCTGAGCTCAAGGCAGGAGGTAAGTGGACATGCAACGCGCAGACAACATGAGGAGTACTGGCATTTCAGCAGGAGGGCTGGGGATTCCGTCTCCATGATTCTCACCTGCTTCACGGGTTTCTGATTGTAAACCTGGTGCTGATGGGCCACTGTCCCTCAGGCACATCCTTGAGGAGCCCTATTTGCCTGAAGCATGCAACAGCAGTCTCTCCTCAGTCCCAAACATCACAGCCTGGCCCAATGCACCCTCCAGGCCTCAATTGTAGGGGCACCTAGACTGAAGTGGCCTCCCAAGGGTCCTTTCATTGAGACACACTGGTCTTAAATCTTCCATTCATACATTGGGAATG
>NW_007836782.1:0-736 GCF_000696425.1 Galeopterus variegatus
TAAAATAATGACAACCTGGAAATATGTAATAAATAATTTATGGCACAAAAGGTGAAATGCAGGAAGGATAAATGTGGTGGCTTGTTAAGTCTCTTATTTACATTTGAGTAAAGGACATAAAAGAAATATTATTATAAATTTAAATTTGCAAAATATAAGTTTATTTGTAAATACTAGATTTGCAGTAAGATGTAAAATTTCCAAACAAAATAGAACAAAAATATTGAATTAAAAAAAAATTCCAAAAAAGGTACAAAAGGAAAACAAAAATAATAAAATAAAGAATGCTAAATAGAAAACTTAAAATTTTTTAAAAAGCAAAGTTGATTTAAGACAATTATTGATCACAATAAATATAATTTATATAATTCCCCTCACAGATTTTGCAAAATAAATAAGAATAATCAAAACAAAATATTCTAACTATATACTGCCTTAAAAACATATAAATTTTGCAAATAAGTAGAAAACTTGAAATCAGAAGATTTTAAAAGCAGGGATAATTACGTGTACATTGCATACTTTTTATAATTAGCCTAATCTTTAACCAAACCACTTGGAAAATGGGGTGCTGTGCAAAATATTTAAAAGAAAATTTATATTTATTTTTTTTTATTAAAATACAAGAATAAAAATTAGTGAAGTAAGCATTTAATCCAGGAAGATAAAGTGTGCATAAATAGACACAGCAGAAAGATTGAGGTAATAAAAATAATATTAAAAATGAATAAAATTA
>NW_007836783.1:0-736 GCF_000696425.1 Galeopterus variegatus
TAGCTCCCTGCCCAGGCCACCATCACCTGTCAGCTGATGTGGTGCAGTGACTTCCTAACTAGTCTCCCTGCTTCTGTCCCACCCCTGTAGTCACTCCTTAGCATGGGCACACCAGCGTCTGCTCAATGCTCCAATGATTCCTCTTCAGCCCAGGAAAAAAACAGAGCCTTAAATAGGTGGCCCCATTCGGTCTCTCTGACCTCATCTTCACTATTTCTCTTTCTTGCTGTGCCCCAGACACGTCAGCCTCGTCCTTGTCATGGTCGAGGGCCTTTGCACGGCCAGCCTTGGCCCAGCGCCGTCTGGTCAGAGCAGGTGCTGCCACCACCACACTGCCTTTACACTGCTGCTCAGATGCCACCTGCCACAGAGGCCTTCCTCAATCTCCTTATTTCAGTTGCAACTCTCCACGCCCCCCCCTCCCTGCTTTCGTGCCTCGTGGCACTCTCCACATGTGGGACACCAGGTACTCAGTTAATGTTTGCTTCCCCCTCTGGAATGTGGGCCCGGTGAGGACCCGCCTTGACCTGCTCCCCGGAACGTCTTCGGCACCCGGTGCAGGGCTGCATCTGGTAGTGATCAATATGTATTACCTGGATAAATGAAAGGAACAGACTCTCTTAGGGGAACATGTGTCCTGGATGGGTCCCATCCTGTTTTACCACCTGTGAATGGTAAGACTGCTCAAGACTGGGGATAGGAGATGCCCTCGCAGCCTGGCGAGGATCCAGATCCA
>NW_007836784.1:0-736 GCF_000696425.1 Galeopterus variegatus
AGTATTCCATTTTGTTATATACCACATTTTGTTCATTCTTTCATCTGTAGCTGGACACCTAGATTGATTCCACATCTTGGCTATTGTGAATAATGCTGCAATAATCATGGGGTGCAGATACTTCTTTGGTATGCGCATCTCCTTTCCTTTGGATAAATAACCAGCAGTGAGATTGCTGGACCATATGGTAGTTCTATTTTTAGTTTTTGAGGAACTTCAATACATTTGGCTGATGAGAACAAAGTGGACAATACATAAAACAGTCATAATGGCTGTACTAATTTACATTCCCATCAACAGTTTCTAAGAGTTCCCCTTTCTCTGCATCCTTACCAGCATTTGTCTTTTTGATAATAGCCATTCTAACTGTGGTGAGATGATATTGCATGGTGGTCTTAATTTGCATTTTCCTGATGATTAGTGATGTTGGGCATTTTTTTCATGTGCTTGTTGGCCATTTGCATGTGTTCTTTTGAGAAAAATCTGTTCAGCTCCCTTGCTCATGTTTTTAATTGGGTTTTTTTTTTAAGTTTTAATTTTAATTGTTAAGAAATGTTGCTTCAGTTCCTTGTATATTCTGGATATTAATCCCTTGTCAGATGAATAATTTGTAAATATTTTCTTCCATTTTTCTAGTTCCCTCCACATGGTTGCCACTAGTATTTATAACTACTTTCTTCTACTACTTATCTGATAGTCCCTTTATCTTCAGCACATATCTTGGTTTGTTTAGTTC
>NW_007836785.1:0-736 GCF_000696425.1 Galeopterus variegatus
AAAAGTATGTATGAAAAAAGTTTTAATATCTTAAAATGGAAAACTCTTCTTGAGTAACTTGAACACAAAGACCATGAAGGAAAAGAACAATTGTTTTTAACACATGAGTTCTTTTAAAACGTCTGTTCAGCAAAGAACCATAAAGAAAACTCAAAGACTCCTGAGGTAGAAAAATCCTTAAAAATGTATAGTAGAGTATTACTATTTCAACATGGAAAGAGCTAAAAAATGTTTAAGAACCCAATAGAAATATGAGCAGAAAATATAAAGAGCAATTTACAAAGACAGAAATACATACAGGTGGACAATAAAGACAGGTTAAGTGAGCAGTCTCTGAGGTGACCATGGATGTTTCAATGAAATGAAAAAGCTGATCAACTCAAAACCAAAACGACTGCTTGGTAATTGTGTAAGTAAGAGTACAGACTTATACACAGCTGATAGAAGTGTAAAATTTTCAAACATTATTGGTGATGATTTGATAAAATCTACCAAAATGTTTAAACAAATGCTCCCAACAAGTGCAGCCTAAGTATCTATCTTTCCAACTATGTACACAAATTTGTTCATTGCAGCATTTCTTATATCAAGGATGATCGAAATCAAATTATTGTGCCATCGCAGGAGAAGGGTCAAGTAAATAATTTTCCCTTCAAACTATAGAATATCTTGCAGCCATTAAATTCAATGAGGTGGCTTCCAAGTTTGTTTGTGATATATTGAGTGACATTGAGTG
>NW_007836786.1:0-736 GCF_000696425.1 Galeopterus variegatus
TTTATCCAAGGATAATAGTTTATTTTAGTGGAAAATGTTGTGAGGAAACCAAGATCTAGGAGCTAGTTGTACTCGTTGCTTGTGCTTATTGCTATTCCTGGACCTTCTCATAGAACAGTTCTAGGGAAGATAGATAGTACGTAAATGTAGTGCAGGTAATATGGTTGTACCCAAGGAGGTTAAATCTAGGGACATTAAAGTTATTTATGGTGATAATAGGAGTTAGGGTGGAGACAGATGACATTTATGTCCTTAACAAATATGAGGAACTAATAAGGTAGTTAACAGATGATAGCATTGAAGGGCAATAAGGTAATAAACCCTGATTTCATAACCCAAAAGAAGGAGGGTATATTGGTTAAAACCTGGTTCAGTTTGAGAGTCAGAAAGGCAGACTTAGAAGATTTTAATGATTGTTACTACAGGAATAAAGAAGATTGAGTTTATTTCACTTTTAGGTAAAATTTTAGAGGTATGCATAATATGGAACTTCTCTAAACCCGTTATGTCTCAAAATCCCTTAGGTCTGATTGATCTTCCACACGTAGCCTCGACTTCCAAGATCACTCTATGGTCCAAGATACTCTTCCAGTTCCACTTTCTAGCTATCAGGAAAGAGGAAAGTAAAGGAACATACTCCTCCCACGAGGACAACTTTCTGTAAATTGAACGATCACTTCTATTTACCTTCCGTAATCCAGAATTGGTTCACATTGAAATTTAGCCTCTATTCTAG
>NW_007836787.1:0-736 GCF_000696425.1 Galeopterus variegatus
TTTTTTTTTTTTTTATTTCTCGTTGCCTCAGTTTTTAATGACCTATTTTTTTATTCTCTACTCCTTTTTTCTTATTTTGCAGAATTCACTCATATTTAGTATTTGACAGCTGGCAAGTATATGAATTGACTTTGAGGCCTCTCTAAGGCACTCAAATTTCTTTCAGAAGTTTAGGATTAAAAACAGATTGATTGATACTGCTTTTCCAATTCGAAGTGTGTGATGGCGGCTTTGTTATTTCCAATTAGCAAATTCAGAATTTTTGACAGTCTGAACTGATTATGATAACATCCTCAAATTCCAGTACTCTTTTAGGGTCTTGTACATCTCTTCCACTGCTTAGACCCTTTTAAAAAAAAGAAGAAATATTATTTACATAATGCCATTAGCTATTAATATTCCAGCTGGGTATTCTGATAGCTCTGTTGCCTGTGTGAATGTGGGATAACAGGGGATGATGGCTTTTCAAAAAGCACCAGCCTCAGAATATACCGAGAGCTTACAAATTATCTATTCTCAGAAGTTAAGTTTGTGATGCAGGGAGGGTTAAGCGCAAGCATAAGGTCGGGAGGCAGATCTGGTGGAAAGAATATATTTAGGAAGGCATTGTCTCTTTTCAGATTGTATCAAAGGAAGTTCTGAGATTGTTGCTTTTCTGTTCAGATCTATCAGTCCTATTTTAACAATTGCTCCAGAATTCTGCAAATGGGATTGCCAGATTTTACAACTGTTTTAA
>NW_007836788.1:0-736 GCF_000696425.1 Galeopterus variegatus
GCAGGGCTCATGCAGTGCTTAGAGGAAAATTTATGCTTGTAAACAACTGTATTAAAAAATAAGAAAAATCTCAAATTAGTAATGTAAACTTCTACCTTAAGTAAATAGAAAAAGAAGAGCAAACTAAACTGAAAGCAAATATAAGTAGGAAAAAACAAAGATTACAAGAGAAATATATGAAATAGGGAATTAAAAAAAATGGAATCAACAAAACCAAAATTTGACTCTTTCAAAAGATTAAAAAATTTGCACATCTAGACTGACACCCCCCCCCCAAAAAAGACCGAAATTACCAAAATCAGAAATAAAGCAAGGGCATTATTACATTGTCATTATAATTTCTTGTAGTGGTAATATTTAGTTTCTCTCTCTTGTTTGCATTTTTGTTCTACTAGTGGGTTTTGTTCTTTCTTGTGTATTCATGGTAGTGATAATCATTTTTCAGATTCTAGATGCAGGACTTTCTTGAGGATTTCTTGTAGGCTGATTGTGTGGTGGTGAACTCCTGAAGTTTTTGTTTGTCTGGAGAATACGCTATTTCTCCTTCATTTCTGAAGGATAGCTTTGCTGGGTACAATAATCTTGGATGGCAGTCTTTTTTCTTTTAGTATTTTGAATATATCACCCCTTTTTCTTCTGGCCTGTAGCATTTCTGTTGAGAAGTGTGCTGTTAGTCTCATAGACTCCCTTATAGGTGAGTTGATGTTTTTCTCTTGCTTCTTTTAAGATTCTCTCT
>NW_007836789.1:0-736 GCF_000696425.1 Galeopterus variegatus
ATATTGTTGGCACAATAAAAAGTATTCTGTCCTTCACGCATCCAACCGAATCCTTTCTTGGTTGAAATGCCAGTGAATACTACTCATGGTGCATTGTAAAAAACTTTTTTTCCCCTTTAACTCAAAAGCTTGCTGAATTTTACATATGGACCAGAATCGTGAATAGTTCAGAATAGAGGATAGGAAGCAGGAAACTTGGAGGAAGAAGAGAACATGAAAATATGTGAAACCTGAGCATTGGCAGAAATGTTGAAGCAGGATCTAGACCTCTGCCCGCCACTGAGATGAGGGGATTGAGACTTTCTTCCCAGGTTGTCATAGGCAGGGAAGTGTTTGAGTTATTTTCTTACTTCGACAGTCTACTCTGTCTTCCTCCTTGTTAGACGAAAAATAGAGAAAGCAAGAGAAAAGAAAAAAAAAGGAAAAAAAAAAGGAGGAAGGGATAGGGAGGAAGGAAAACAGAGAAGGGAAAAGGAAAAGAAAGGATAAAAAGAAAAAAAATTACTGATGGAAGGAAAGAAAAGTAGAGAAAAACGTGTTCATTTCCATGTGAATTTCTCCCAAGAATGTCAAAGTCGAAAGTCCAGTCTTCATCCAGCTACCACTAAGTTATCCTCTGGAACTTCCACCTCAGCCAGAGTAGCCACTGAAGGAGAGCCAAAGGACAAAGTGTGTGTCGATGTGGACTTTAAAGGAAGAATTCGTGTTCAAGCATAAAACTGTATTTTTTTTTTTT
>NW_007836790.1:0-736 GCF_000696425.1 Galeopterus variegatus
GATCAAGAAGAATAATAAAGGCAGCGATATGGTGGAGAAGCACTTGATGTCTAAAGAATAGGACATTTTTAATTTTATTCTAAAATGTCTAGCCATTGGAATCGCTCAAGTATATACAAGGGTACTTCAAAAATTTTGTGGAAAGATAGAATTAAAAGATAATGCAAATCTTTCCGTGAACTTTTTGAAGTACCCTTTTACATTAGCATTTGAACAATTTCTCTTTCTCCCTTGTGTTTTTTTTAATGTTCATCAGTGTGACATATTAACATATCCTATGATCTTTCAGTTTTAAATTCAATGAAAAATGAGTATTTACTTTGAGCCAGGAATTGTTTTTAGGTGTTATGGTGCCTACAGAGTTAAGCAAGTTAGTTCCTTTCTTCAAATTACCTTGTAATTTGGTAATGGGCAAGGGGAAGTGCAAGATGTTGACTAGAGGCACCAGGAAAGGCCTCCTAGAAGATGTGGTATTTGAAGGAGCCCTTTACACAATGGTAGGGTTCTTCATAGCCTGGGACAGAAGACTTTATAGGGAATAGTAGAAATAATAGCAGTAAAAGCTTCTAAGCAGGAAAGCATCTAAGTAATTTAAAAAACTGACTAGTTGATCATTGTTGATCACCTATGTGGTTAATTCAAATTGCTGAGTTGTCATTTTAATGAACTATGTGCAAAAGCAAGTAACACAGCCTGAATCTGGCTATAAAATATGGTTCATTTGATATGATTTTAT
>NW_007836791.1:0-736 GCF_000696425.1 Galeopterus variegatus
CCAAACTTTCTGCACATTTATCTTCTACCTTCAAAACAGCTCTGATGTACGTATCATCCCTGTTTCACAGATGAGGAAACTTGGGCTCAGAAGTTAAATAACAACAGTTTCAGTTGTACAACCAGGACTTGAATCCATACCTGTGACTCCAAAGCCAATGGGACTATTATTCATTTGCACTAGTCAGTAAAGAGAAACAATCTCCATTAGTTTTTCCTCACATTGCAAATTTTGGGAGCCAACCAGATAATTTAAAATCCTATAGGTACAGAGAAAGCAAGCAAGATGTGTTATGAGCCATGAAATTTTCAAGTGAGTCAGGAAATCCAACACTTGAAAAATTTTAATGATTCTTTAACAGACTTAACCAAGTGGCAACTGGATTTAATGCTGTTTCATCCAGTTAACATTCTACATAGACCTAGCAAAAGTAAAATGTTTTGCAAAAGCACTTTTTAAATGTGATTTTATCCCCTTCTCAGATCCTACACTTGATTAATACAGGCTTCACAGAATTTTCCAATTGAACTAAATAGGACCAAGGTAATCATATAGTCCAAACCTTTAATGAGAGTGATTGAGATCCAGAGAGAGAAAAGGAAGGGGACTTGTTCTGTTAGTTATTATTATTTATTCCCAACTTTTATATTTTGTAGAAGAAACCAAGATTCAGAGAAAATTAAGTGGAAAATCTATGTCTGAAACCTGAGTCTTCAAACTCTAGCAGAGAGAAACT
>NW_007836792.1:0-736 GCF_000696425.1 Galeopterus variegatus
GTTGAAGGAGAGGACAGTGAGCCCATGGAGATTAAGTGTGAGGAGAATGAGTCCATGGAGACGGAGTGCAAAGACAGAGACCCAAAGGAGACTGAGTGCAAGGACAGCAAACCACTGGAGTTGGAGAGCAAGAACAGCAAGCCAATGGAGATTGAGTGTGAGGACAGAGAGGTAATGGTGTTGGAGTGCAATGATGAGGAGCTAAAAGTGTTTGAGTGCTAGGACAATAAGCCAAAGGAGATGTAGTGTGAAGACGGGGAGCCCATGGAGGTTGGGTGCAAGGACAGTGAGCCAATGGAGTTGGAGTGTGAAGAGAAGGAGCCAAAAGTGCTTGAGCGTGAGGACAGTAAGCCTGTGGAGTTGGAGTGTGAAGACAGCAAGCCCATGGATGTTCAGTGCAAGAACAATGAGCCCATGGAGATTCAGTGTGAGGACAGTGAGCCCATGGAGGTAGAGAGTGAGGACAGCAAGGCCATCGAGGGTGAGTGAGAGGACAGTGAACCCATGGATGTAAAGCATAAGGACAGTGAGCTCATGTAGACTGCGAGGACAATGAGCCAATGGATTTAAAGTGTGAGGATAGTGAACTTATGGAGATTGAGTGCAAAGACAGTGATCCAGTGGAGGTTGAGTGCGAGGACAGCAAGGCCATGGAGGGTGAGTGCAAGGACACCGAGCCAATGGAGTTTGAGTGTGAGGACAGCGAGCCAATGGAGGTTGACTTCAACGTCCCCAT
>NW_007836793.1:0-736 GCF_000696425.1 Galeopterus variegatus
GCCCAAGAGTTCTGTTTAAGACATCAGACGTTTTAAAATTTTTCAAGAAATTTAATACATTTGGTCCATGGTTCTGTGCTTTTTCATTACACACAATAAAGTAAAAATGGGCAATGGCCAGCTAGAGGTGGTGAAATTAAGTCAAAACTGAACTTTGGGTGGGTCGTATCAGTTGGCCAGACTCCTCTTTTAGACTTAGTAGGTTTTTTTTGGATACGGGTAAGTAGAGAGAAATGTGTTCTTCAGCAAGCAAGAAGGATCAAAATGTGTTTTCCCTACAAACCTATACAAAACTATATCACTGAGAAGTCAGCATATTAACATTTATTATGCACTTGTTGTATTCTTCATTACTCTGAAGCCAGTAGCTCATGCTTTAAAAAGGTAAAAAAGTAACACCTTAAGGACATATTTGATGACCTTGCTTACCTAAATGGTATTCATGCCATTTATCTACAACTTTGGCGACAATCATCTATAAGCAATCTCTGGTTTTGATTGGTTTTGTTTTGTCTAAATAATTCTTGGCCACATCTGATCCAGATTTGTTTTTCAACAGCCATTCAGAAGAAGGGCACAAATAACCAAAACGCTTTTCTTTCCCCCTTTGGTGAGCACCAATTGGTCTTAATTTTGCTTTGCTTTTACAGTGATTTGAAACTGCTCTTTTCAAACGGCATCTAGTGTCATTCCTAAGCCACTCTGTCACTTTATCTCCTCAGTTCTTTATGATTCC
>NW_007836794.1:0-736 GCF_000696425.1 Galeopterus variegatus
GACAGAGAATATGGCCAAGTCCTTAGCTCCTTGTGATCCTGGCACCATGGTCATAACCCGGAAAATGATTCTGCCTGTGCCTGATAGAAGCTATATTTGCAGTGGTCTCCACCATGACAGTGAGGAGAGGAGCATCATTTATTTGTATCCCAAAGAAGACCGAAAATTCAAACTCACAGTGAATTTCATCAGTGGCAGCGATAGGACATCACAAGGTGAAACTGAGACCACCGCACAGATTTTCCAAAGATCAGCCGGCACGGTGACTGGGCCTGCTGTCTGTAACTAAATTACAGCCCCTTGACGCTGCAGGCAGGAGGCAAGAGACGACAAGGAGGACTAATTCATAATCCACGCAAGCATTTCCTGGGTTCCTAGTAATCCCTTAGGGTGGGGAAGCTCGGAGAGGAACAGGCTTCATATTATACATAGGGAAGTTAGAATACTTAGATTCAAGTATTATCATCCCTTTGTTGCCTATTTTTATTCCAAGCTGGCCAAGTTAGGCCCATGGCTACAATAATATCCTCTCTTTATTAGATTTGTTGTAAATATTAGAGATAATAAGGTTTATAGCCTCACACAGTTAGAGCTACTGCCTAGTATAATTATATAATTTAGTTCATAGCCTGACACCTAGTAGGCAGTTGATAAGTGGTAGCAATCAGTATTACTATTTTAAAAATCAATTTTATCAGACACTACTGCTTAGGATAGTTGGGATATTGGTAAGTGG
>NW_007836795.1:0-736 GCF_000696425.1 Galeopterus variegatus
GCAATTAATAAAAGAAAGGTACTTGGAAAATTCCAAAGTATTTGGAGAATAAACAATACACATTTAAACAATAAATGCATCAAACTGAAGTCTCAAGACAAATTTTAAGAACATTGTGAAGTAAATTGAAATGCACATAAAACGTATACGACTTTGTTGAATTAAGAAAAAGATGTATATAGAGGAAAATTTATAGCATGAAGTACGTTTAGAAAAACCTACAGTTAGCATTATCTTTAATGGTGAGAAACTGGATATGATGTTCCTATAAAATTGATGTCTTGGTCAGGGTTCTCCAGAGAACAGAACAAACAGAATATAACATGAGATTTATGATGAGAACTTGGCTCACATAATTATGGAAGCTGAGAAGTCCCATGATCTGCCACCTGTAAACTGGCATTGAAAGAAAGCAGGTGATATAAATTCCACTTTAGTTTAAGTCCTGACAATCACAAGCCAGATTCCATAAGCCCCAGTTCAAAAGCAGGAGAAGACTGATGTCAGCTCCGTCAGTCAGTGTGAGAACAAAAATTCAATATTCCTCTGCCTTTTTGCTCTATTTGGGTCCTCACCATGTTGGATTATGCCCATTTACAATGAGGCAGGTAATTTTACTTTCTTCACTCTACGAATACAAATGCTAATCTCTTCCAGAAACACTTTCATGAACATACCCAGAAATAATGTTTAACCAGATGTTTAGGCATCCCCTAGCCCAGTCAGTTTAACATAT
>NW_007836796.1:0-736 GCF_000696425.1 Galeopterus variegatus
TTTTTTTTTTTTTAATGTTTAAAAAATATACAAAAGGTTCTCTCTGCTTCCACCATCTTGCAATGTGAGACCCCTGGGTCACTGTCACTACCACCGGATGGACTTTGGACTTCCCAGCCTCAGAAACTCCCAGCCTACCTGAACTGATACAGCACCTACCACACCGCAGGAATGTAGGACTCTCAGCCTTCAGTCAGGAAGACTCACACTACGGGTGATAGACGACCATCTGTATCTGCACCAAGTTTGGGCAGACAGGTTTGCAGACTCAGGGGAGCATCAACAGAGCTTGAATGGCAAGGAATGATGTTTTGGAGAGGAGAATTGAATAATTATGCAAATTCACTCATCTTGAAATTCTTATAAGCTAAGCCAGACTGATAAAGCTATAGTGATCAATTTATCACCATGTATTTACTGAATATTGTTTGTCCTCTTTATCTCTTTGAAAATTAGTAATAGTCTTATATTATTACAAAGATATATCATTGCAAAAAATATTAGACAATACAGAAAAGTAAGAAGAAGAATACAAAGTGTACCTGTAAAACTGTGGCCCTGTTAACACTGGATATTTTGGGTACATTGTACCAAGAATGGTAACAATTTAAGGGTAAGCAGTGTAGATTAATAGCACTGTGTATTATATAGATAGGGATTTTTAAAATTTTTTAATTTATAGAACTGGGCATGTAGTCACATGTTTGCAAATTGCTTTTCTTTATTAGCCATATGC
>NW_007836797.1:0-736 GCF_000696425.1 Galeopterus variegatus
TTCCCTATCTTGTTTTAGTCGATTACTCACTGATGGATGTACAATATGAACATTGAATCATACAATAGAAATACAATGCAGCTTGACTGTGAAGTGAAATCCTAAATTTGCAGATTGGATACATGAAGCCAATGTTAACCATATCAGAAATCTGCTAAAATAAATATACAAGGCTACTGTTAAATGAGGATCTAGCAAAGATACATAGTTAACAATTTAAAAAGATAAAGGGACACAATAAGGGCCTCAAGAGAAATGTGAGTATCAAATGATTAAAAGAAGGCTTTGGAAAAATGACACCATGAATACGTTTTTTGCCAGAATTAATCCTTTTTGATTTGAGCTGCGAATTTTGAATATTCAGTCCAAGGTCAAGGTACAGTGCTAGAATCCAATTTTGTTGGAAAATCACTCAAAACAACATGTAATTCTTTCTTCATTCCAGCAATTGCAGATAATTACAATTTAGATGAAGTTTTAATAGATATAAGAGCACATTGCTGGTTTTATTTACTTTATTTAATTTTTAAAAAAATTATTTTAAGTTAATCTTTAGTCACTATTAATAGCGGATTTTAGCCATTTTTTTTTTTTTTTGTCCCCCATGAACAAATTGTCCTTGAATAATAAAGATTCTTTTACTGGAGTAGTACTCTGGTTCACAACTCTTAAGTCCCACCTTCCACAAAGTCCAAAGGCATGGACACAATGCAGCCAGGTTCCTTGCTATGGTGTA
>NW_007836798.1:0-736 GCF_000696425.1 Galeopterus variegatus
ATCTGCAAAGGAAACACTGAATACTTTGGTGAATTTCCTTCCAATCCTTTCTCTACACACACATATGTATATATACGTACACATAACATATTTATGAACATACTATATATAATAATTTTTTTTTTGTCTTTTTTTGTGTCTGGCAACGGATCGCAACCCTCAGTGTCGCGCCCGTACCGGACCAGGACCGGCAACGGGATCGCAACCCTCGGCGTCGCGCCCGCACCTCGCTCAGCCAGTGTGGGATCCGAACCCTCGGCAGGAGCGCCGCCGTGCTCCCAAGTGGCGCACTGTAGCAGTGCGCGACCGGGCCGACCCTATATATAATAATTTTAATAAACATAAATAAGGCAATGCCATATGGATTTGCTATATATTTTTAGAGTTGTCTTAGAGACCCTTCCACACAGTAGATATGGGTCTATCTCATTCTCGTTAGTTGCAAAGTCCTTCCCTATTATTAATGAGCATTTACATTGTGTCCTTTTTTCCCCTATTACAAACAATCCTGTAACAGATTTCCTTGCACATAGATTTTTGGGCACATGTACACATCTGTCTTTGGAATAGATTCCCTCAAGTGAGATTGCTGGACCTAAAATGTATGTGTATTTTAAATTTTGGTAGATAAATCCAAATCATCTTCTAAATACATTTTACATTTCCACTAGTTTATACCCCCACAAACAGTGTACAATAATGTCCTTTTCCTAAAGGAACTCTGTATAATACTTGC
>NW_007836799.1:0-736 GCF_000696425.1 Galeopterus variegatus
ATGTTTTTGAGTAATGGAAATGCATGGTCTCTGTTCACAGACTGAGTAGAAGAGGGAGAGGAGAGTTTCCCCCTTCAGGGGGAGGCAGAGTGCTAGAAGGAAAGACCTTCAGCTGACAAGCCTGGAAAGGTGAGAGGGGAATGCAATGGACAGTTTTTCTCCAAAGTCCTCTATGTGCTTGTTGCACGGCTTAGTCTGCACTCTGCCGACAACGCGCTGTGTTAGATATGGCAGTATCTTACTCAAACCTCACTACAGCCCGTGGGGTAGACACTCTTACTATTGGTGCCATTTCTACAGAGGAGGAAAGGAAGGCTCAGAGAGTTTAAGTAATGTGCCCAAAGACACACAGCAGGTAAATGGCAGTACCAGGATTTGGTCCCAGCCCCTCAAGCTTCAGTGCTGATGTTTTTGTCTGTGATGCTGGGCCACCATGCTGTGGGAGCCTTATTATTGCCCAGCTGTACAGGTGAGGAAACCGAGACTCAGAGGGTTCCATCCCAGCTGGAGCCTGATGCAGAATGGCCTGCAAGCTCCAGGAAGGAGCAGGTGGAGAGAACGGGTATTGGCGGGGGTGGTGGGGGGTGTCCTTGGCTCCAGCAGGGTGACCTCAGGCAAATGACTTAACCTCTCTGGCCTCAGTTTCCTCACCTGTAAAATAAGGATAATAACAGTTCTTGCCTCATCATGGGATTGTGAGGATTAAATGAGATCATTCATGTCAAGCACTTCACAG
>NW_007836800.1:0-736 GCF_000696425.1 Galeopterus variegatus
TTTTTTCCTAGGTAGTCATGTAAACCACTTCCAAGGTAGATGAGAACATTTCCTACCATTTTATGCATTCATCAAATGCAGATTCACAGGGAAAGACTTGTATGTCAAAATGAGGAAGGGCCCAGAAGAGCCTGAAAGACCTTGATTCTCTTTCTAGTCCCACCTAATCTTATTTCTAATATTCTCCTCTGTAAAGTGGAAATAACAGAAGTGTGTGGCTCAGGTAGTCATTGAGGTGTGGAATGAAATAATGTGTATAAAGCAGCTGGAATAATTCCTGACCCACTGTAGGCATTCAGTACACTACAGCTATTTGCTATCATCTTCATATTCCCAAGCCTGGTAGAGTGGGGTGCAGCAGTCAGTATCAATTGTTAAAGTGGCCTGAACCTTAAGATCTGCCAGAGTCTGATGTGGGCCCCTAACCAGTCCCAGCCCTTCTTACTGAATCCAAGTCCTAACTAGCACATCTCCAGTCCCGCTCCAATCACGGGTCATTATCCTCTGTTCCAGTGAAAGTAGGCAGCGCTCCTTCCACTTCAGCACAAGCTCTGCTCCTGCAGAAGCTGGTAAATTCTATTAAAAGGCTGTATGCAGGACCAATCAACAGCAGCAGCCTCCACCAGCTCATCGGATCTAGCCACCTAATGTCCTCTTTGGAGCAAGGTGGGGAATAAGTGGATAAACGTTGAATCCCTCATTTGATTCTCACAGACTATGAGCAAGGCTGGACAGA
>NW_007836801.1:0-736 GCF_000696425.1 Galeopterus variegatus
GTATAATAAAAATGTGCTAAATTATAAACAGAAAACTTCAATAATAATTATAACAAAAAAAATTTGTAAGAATAAACTCTTTAAAAAGTACGAGATCTCTGTAAAGTCAATGC
Source organism: Galeopterus variegatus (assembly GCF_000696425.1). Lineage (NCBI taxonomy): Eukaryota > Metazoa > Chordata > Mammalia > Dermoptera > Cynocephalidae > Galeopterus > Galeopterus variegatus. The sequence continues at coordinate 114 of NW_007836801.1, forward strand.
ATCTGGAAAAAACCAAGCCAAAAAAAAGGACTTAAATAGTCACCAGTTTTAGATAGGGCACTATGATTTAGAATAAGAGCTTCAACATAATAATGATGCTAAATTTCCCTAAGTTAATCTAGAAAATTAAAACTGTCCAAAGGGGGAAAAAAACAAAAGTACATATGAATTTGTTTTGTGGAACTCAACAAGTTGACTCTAAAGTTCAAATGAATACTTAAAACATATTTTTAAATTATAGTTATTAAAATAATGTAGAATCAGTATAAAAGGAGAAAGGCAGATCAATTGAAGATTAATTAGAAGTTATAGTACTGCTACGGGCTGAATGTGTGTCCCGCCCAAATCCATATGTTGAAACATAATCACCAAGTGATAGTATTAGAAAGTGGGACATTTGGGGAGTTATTAGGTCATGAAGGTGGAGCCCTCATGAATGAGAATAAAATAGGCCTGAGGGAATAAAATAGGTCTTTATAAAGTAGGCCTGATGGAGGTTGCTTGTCTCTTTTTTCCTTCTACCATGTGAGGATGCAACAAGAAGGCATCATCTTTGAAGGAGAGCCCTCACCAGACACTGAATCTGCTGGTGCCTTGAGTTTGAACTTCCCAGCCTCTAGAAC
>NW_007836802.1:0-736 GCF_000696425.1 Galeopterus variegatus
CTTAAAAGTTTCCAATAACTGAATTGAGTACCAAAAATGATTTTCTTTTAATATTTGCATCTATATTGTCAAATCTGGTTCCTTTAGTTTAGAAGAATTGACTTGACTTTGAAGCAAAATCCCATCAGTTTCAAAATTCTGTCTGTTTAATTCACTAACTCTTGTGTCAACTCAGTATTATTAACATTGAATTCAAAAAGGTATTGAACAAATTGAGAAGCAACTATAAATTCATCAATATTAATGTGCTCATTATAATTTTTCTCTTAGTTTTTGCAACCAATTTGCATAATGTTCTTGATTATAATAAAAATCTGCATATTAATTCATGGTAGAAAAATGCTTAAAATTGTTATTGATTTGTATTATAAAAATTTTCAATTTCAACATAAATTCTTGTATTTATCTACCTAGGTTACAGGTAAGCTTTTCCTTTCCTTGGAGCTTCAAATTTAGCTCATTCATATGCAATGTGATATCAGTGAGAAAACATAGACCACACTGCTGTGTTTTTTTGTCTTTGATGATTGAATATTTGGCAAGTATTCTTCCTGTTTCAAGAAAATCTTAAATGAGAATTAACAGTACAATATATCTTTGTAAATGTCTTCCTCTACTCAACCAAATCAACATTGGACAAGAGCATAAGATCATTACATTTATTTTATTTTATTTCTACAGTTTCACAAGCTGATGATTCATAGCATTTGAACATATACAGAACAATTTTTTTTTT
>NW_007836803.1:0-736 GCF_000696425.1 Galeopterus variegatus
GATATTACAGACAAGGCCATAAGCAAGCTTATTTTATATCCTTATTCATTTTTCCACCTATTCTATAATTATGGAAAAATGGGTTTCAATTTGTCAACTACTTTTTTGTAATTCTGCTATATTTCTTACATATTTTGTAGCTTTGTGGCTTGGAGTAGACTGATTCAGTTTTAGTGTAATGTTTTGATGACTTCCTGTTATCATCATGTGTAGACCATCTTTGTCTGTACTAATTCCTTTGGACTTAGATTATATTTTTAGATAACTCTGTAACTACGTAAGCTGCCTTCTGTTAGTGTTTGAATTGTGTACCTTATACCAGGTTTTGATTTTAACCTTTTCATGTCTTTCAGCTTCTTTGTGACTCTTATGAAAGGTATAAACTCTATTTCATAATATTTTTAAGCCAATCTGAGAACTTCTTTTTTTAAACTCCATATTGAAGCTATTTACATTTATTGTAATAACTGAGCTGATTGCATTTATTTCTATTATCAGACACTGTGCTTTTTTTAGTATTAATTTGCATTTTTATTAGTTCAAGAGGACAACTAAATTTGTAACCTGAGTAATTATGAGAATAAAGATTGCAATTAACTGCATTGCATAATATTATAAAAAAAAAGAAGCAAACTTGGTAGTCAGTTTCAGAGTTTCAGTCTCAGTTTTGGATGCATTAATTTTTAATTACCTACTGAACACTCAAGTGAATTTGAGAAATAAGTAGTTGATACAT
>NW_007836804.1:0-736 GCF_000696425.1 Galeopterus variegatus
ACACAATGGAATTCTACTCTGCGATAAAAAAGAAAGATATACTACCATTCACAACAACATTGATGGACTTAGAGAAAATTATATTAAGTGAAACAAGTCAGGGACAGAGAGAAATACCACATGTTCTCACTTATTTGTGGGAGCTAAATATTAACAAATGAATAAATACACAAACAAATAAAGGGTGGGGGGAAGAAGACAGAATAAGCACAAAAATTCCTTGAAGTATTTAGGCCAACTGCACAGATATGATGCGGGGGTTGGGGAGGAGAAAGGGTAAAGAGGAACAGATAAAGGGGCATGAAAATCAAATACAACGTATTCTGATAAGTAAAATTAAATTAAATTAAAAACAAACAAACAAACAAATAATAAAGCATAAAAAGCCAAACCAGAGCAGCAGCCCCAGGCCCATGCTGACCCCTGCTGACCCAGGACCTGTTCCTGGGAATGGGCTGGGATACAGCAAGGTTGTTTTCTTCAACTACAGTTCCCAATGCTGCTCTGATGGGCCACCATCAGCGCATCTGGGCAGCCAGTCCCACCCGCCAAGGCCCATCTGGGCAGCCAGTCCCACCGGCCAAGGCCAACCCTAGGCAGGCAGGCCCAGGAGGGCCAGACCCCACAGACCCAGAGTTCTTAATAAATCACCTTCCCTGCAGCCACAGTGCACCCGAGGCTGCACTTCCTGCCTCCCATCAGCGCTGCAGAGCTGCAGGCCAGGAGGGGTGTGAGG
>NW_007836805.1:0-736 GCF_000696425.1 Galeopterus variegatus
AGAATGACTGCAACATTTTACATTTCCATGAATGATGTACGGATGACCAGTTTATCCTCATCTCCACCAGCATTTGGTATTGTCACTATTTTTTATTTTAGTGCTGGTTGTCACTTGTTTCTAATAGGTGTGTAGTGATACCTCATGGTTTTAATTTACATTTCCCTAAGGGCTAATGATGTTGAGTCTTCTTATGTGTTTATTTGCCATCTGTAAGTGATCTTCAGTGAAATGTCTGTTTATGTCTTGTGATCATTTCTGATTGGTGTATTTTTACTCTTGACATTTCTTTATATATCCTAGATAATAGTCCTTTGTCAGATATGTGATTTGAAAATATCTTCTCCACGTCTGTAGCTTGTTCTTTCATTACCTTACCAAGGTCTTTTACAGAGGAAAAGTTTTAAATTTTGATGAGGTCAAACTTTTTATTTTCTTTTATGAATCATGGTTGTGTTGTTAAATGATAGAACTTTTTGCTTAGCCCTAGATATTAAAGATTTTCTCCTCTTTTTTTTTCCAGGAGTTTTACAATTTTACATTTTACATTTAAGTCTGTGACCATTTTGAGTTATTTTTTGTATAATATGTGAGCTTTAGGCGGAGGTTTATTTTTTTGTCTATGGATGTCCAGTTAGTCCAGAACCATTTGCTGAAAAGGCTCCCTTCCCTCCATTGATTTGATTTTGTTCCTTTGTCAAAAATTAATTGAGCACATTTCTGCAGATCTGTTTCT
>NW_007836806.1:0-736 GCF_000696425.1 Galeopterus variegatus
TTTTATTACAGTATATTCTCATAATTGTTCTATTTTATTGTTATTGTTAATCTCTCACTGTGCCTAATTCATAAATTAAACTTTATCACAGGTATGTATGTATAGAAAAAAAACCATAGTATATGTAGGGTTTGGTACGATCTGAGGTTTCAGGCATCCATTGGGAGTCTCAGAACGTATTCCCTGTGAATAAGGTGGGACTACTGTATTTCTCACTGGCTCCATTTAAGTCAGTTAAGAAGGGATCTAATTACTGTTGGCTCGACTGCATCATCTTAACAAAATAAATGAGTCTAAAAAATGACACTTCTAAAAAATGACACCATTTTATAGCAAGAATGCTCATACCATAATAAAGTTACCTATAGGGATGGCCAGTTAGCTCACTTGGGATAGTGTGGTGCTGACAACACCAAGTCAAGAGTTAAGATCCCCTTACTGGTCATCTTTTTAAAAAAATTAAAAATAAAAAAATAAAGTTACCTATTTACTATCTATTCTAAATCAAAACTCAGTATCCAAACTGTGGACATTCAGTATGGTTTACACTTTTGTTAAAGAGGAAAAAAGTCATAACAATATTTTCTCAACACAGGATAGCACTTACCCACTTTTCCTTGTTTTTAAAGAGATCACCTATATCCTACCCAACTGTATATTGTTAAGGTTAAATGAAAAACCTTATGAATCAAGTTCTTTCTACTTAGTAGGTATCAGGCATTTAGGTAATCATTGA
>NW_007836807.1:0-736 GCF_000696425.1 Galeopterus variegatus
TTTCAAACGCATTATGCTAAGTGAAAAAAGCCAGGCTCTAAAAGTCATGTACCATATGATTACATTTTTATGACTTTCTGGAAAAGGTAGAACTACAGGGACAGAAAACAGATGAGTGAGTGCCAGGAGCTGGGTGGGGACAGAGAAGCAGTTGATTACAAAGCCTGGGGAGATATTTTGGGTTGGTAGAACGGTTCTATATTTTGGTTGTGGGAGTGGTCACATGACTATATACATTTGTCAGAAGTCACAGAACTGCACACTAAAAAAGGGCAATTTTTTTTTTTTTTTTTGGTAGCTGGCTGGTACGGGGATCTGAACCCCTGACCTTGGTGTTAGTAACACTGCCTGAGCTCTAACCAACTGAACTAACCAGCCAACCCTAAAAATGGCAAATTTTGATGTATGTAAATTATGTCACAATGAAAAAAGGTCCTTGTTTAGGTATAAGAACCAATGAGATGCTTCTGTGGAATTTCAGCTTCTCATCAGTGCCTCTGCCTGTCATTCTGCATGGAGTTGTGTTGCAGAGTGAAAGAAAGTGAGCCAAGATGCCGGTACCATTCAAACTTTATTAAAGAAAGAAATCTGCCAGGCTGCACTCAAAGTGGAGGACAGCCCAGGGCTGCCCTGAAAATGAGGGCAGCACCAGGCGTGGGGGTGGTAGAGCTTCTGTAGTGCGCCAAGGGCTGGCTGATACCATCAAGGAGGGTCATTATGCTAATGTGGACGGGGT
>NW_007836808.1:0-736 GCF_000696425.1 Galeopterus variegatus
AAAAAAGCCACCCAATTGTGAGAATTAAACATGTTAATGTAAGTGAAGCACTTATGTGGGGCCCTGGCACTTAATAAAAACACCCAGTAAATGAAAGCTATTGTTATGATGATTTGCCATTGTTATATCCTGTGTGACTTCTCCCTTTAAGACCTTTCTGTTCTCTGTACTCTGCAGGTCAGCAGGTCCTGGGCTTGGTAGAGAACCAGAGTGACTGGTACCTTGGAAACCTGTGGAAAAATCACCGCCCTTGGCCAGCCCTTGGAAGGGGTTACAACACAGGTAAGTCACAGGGTGGCATGGTCAGGGGTTACAAAGGTGAGGTGAGGGCTCAGTGCTCCTTTGTCAGGGAGAGGAGAGAGGCAAAGCCTGGGAGGAGGCCACCTGGGTGATGGAATTTGGCAGGGGGCGGTACATAGGCTGTTGACATTCCAGTTCTTTCTTAGTGCCAAGGCTGCAGGTAAAGTAGTTGTCAGGCCTTGGCAGTCTGCAGCAGTCTCACCAGAAAGCCCCTTTCTCAACCTTCAGACCTAGATCCTATGGGACATCTTTATCAGTATGACCCATGGATTCCTTGGCTCTGTTAATATAGACTACAGGTCACTGTGCAGTAACACACAACCGAGCATTTCAGTTCCTTAACACAACAGAAATTAATTTTTCTCAATAACATCACATGTCTGTTTTAGGCCTACAGGGATCAGTGCTCACTGTAGGTATTCAGGATTCATCTCGA
>NW_007836809.1:0-736 GCF_000696425.1 Galeopterus variegatus
GGGCCGCGTCGCTATTGGCTCTCGCAGGATCAGGGCGGTGTCCGCGCCACGCCACCATTGGCCCGCGCTGGAGCTGGGCGGTGTCCAGGCCGTGCTGCCATTGGCCCGTAGTGGAGCTGGGCGGTGCCCGGGCCCCGGCAACAGCGCGCGGCGGGAGGGAGCGCGGGAGGGAACGCGGGAGGGCTGCCAGGGAACCGAGGCCAGGCAGTCGCTTGTTGGGGCAGTCTCCTCGGGATCCCTCCGGGCCTGGTGGCAAAGGGAGGAGGCAGACTGGGGTTGGACGCCTACTACGTGCGGGGTACTTAGCGTCACCCCAGGGATGACGATGGCATTATCTCCCCCGCCTTTTTCTTAGTAGGTGAGAAAGCATCCGCGCGCTTACCCCGTTGCAGGCACTGTGCAGAGCGCGCTGCCGACCTGTCCCCTCGCTCCCTGCTGGAACCCCGCGAAGCAGTGCCGTTCCCGCGCTATAAACGGGAAAGGACTCGAGGAATATTGCAAAGCTGGCAGTAGCAGCCTGTACTGGGACCCGAGTCTTCCGATACTAGACTATTGATTATCTCATTATGAGACATCTCACTTCACCTCTGTCTCCTCGGTCCCTCCGTTTATATTCACTGCGCTCCACACCAAGTCAGGCCCTCCTACCTCGCATGCCTCAGGATGGATAGTTGTAATAATTTCACACACACACACACACACACACACACACACACACACACACACACACACACAC
>NW_007836810.1:0-736 GCF_000696425.1 Galeopterus variegatus
AGTCATTAATAAAAGCTATGAATTGTACCCACAATTATTTAATCCTGGAGATAGGGATGGATGGAAAACTGTATCTACAACTGACTGTTTCTCTACTCCTAATCTATTTCTTTATTTCCAGTTTCTTGTGAGTTCTTCTCTTGCACATTCTATCAGCAGCTCTATTTCAACATGCTTAATAGAAACCAAAATTTTCCATGTGAAACCTGCTACTCACTGTAATTGTTAATTACATGATCACCTTTCTAATTACTCAAGTTTAAAGTCAGAGTTATCTTTTAGCCTATTCCTCATCAGATCATAAGATTTGAGAGACAGACAGACATGGGTTCTGGGACTAGAGGCAATTTATTTCACATCTCTCAGCCTCTTTTCTTTGTGCATAAAATGAGGATAATGACACCGCACTTACAGTATCACTCTGAGGGTAAAAGTGAGATGATGCCTGCACAAAGCTGAGCAGAGTGCAAGCTGAAAAGGAAGGCTTGGTCAAAGAAATTGGGAGTACATTATCATCCTATTGTAACTGAGGAGCAACTTGTGCCATAGTTATGCTAGGAAGATAGCTGGCTTTTCTTGTTTTATCAAAACAAGAAATTGTGAATTTTTTGTGGAATGGCGCCTTGTGAATAATAGGCAGGAGGATTCTGAGCATGAAAGTGATATTGATTTGGTTATCATTCTCTGCGGACACCAAAAACACTGGCTGGATATTTACCACTAGATACAATGCAAC
>NW_007836811.1:0-736 GCF_000696425.1 Galeopterus variegatus
TCAAAGATAGAAGGAAAACTGAGAAGAGAGTTAGAAGAGAAAGCTCCTTTTATCATGCTTCTCATAATGGTTTCCACTTCCTGTTCTCAATTTGCGCCATTACCTGCTTCCTGTGGGATATCTGTAGAAAAGCTAACACTTGAAAATAGTCATACAGAATTGGGAGTGACAGCTCAGCACCACTTTCAGTGAGAGCACTTACTACCACCACAGTCCCCTTCATGTCTTGAAATGAGAAACACCCTCAGAGAAACACACTGTTTACGTCTCCAGTGGCAGGCTCTGTTGAGTCATAACAGTTGTGATCTGTCCTATTGCCATGATCTAAAATGTGATTCCCTCTGATTCCTTTATTTGTTTTATTCTTCCTTTACAAATAATAGACTGTAAATGAAATTCATGTATTAGTTCATAATTATTTATAAGGAGCAGAAATATTGTAAGCATTTAGTATGCACATATATGCATATAACTTGTAAAAGAACTTCATGGGATAACCACATTTCTTGTGTTATAAATGAAGAGATGAATCACTGATGGGTAAAGGGGACATTCCATGTTCCAATAGTCAGTAAGTGGCTAAACAGAGATTCAAATGAGGCACAGGAAACAGGCCAAAAAATAAAACATTGGTGCATATTTTGCACATCATTTGGTGGTGTTTCTCATTGGGAATCATCTGCATCCCCTCATTCCTACTGTCTCTGTTATGTCTGGCTGCTCAGGATGAACTCTC
>NW_007836812.1:0-736 GCF_000696425.1 Galeopterus variegatus
CATTACCTCGTCATTTTGACCAACAGGTACATCCTAGGAAGTGACGCACATCTACACCTGCGTTCTAGTTCTGAAGAAAAGTCGTTCAGGAGCAAATCATGGGCATGTTCACGGCAAACTTAAGATTATTGGTCACCATTATTACTAAATGGAAATCTGAACAACTTGTTATAATCAGGAATATAAAACTATAATCTCATTAGACCTTTAGTAAAGTGTACTAATTCACAGTAATTGCGGATTTTCCTAATGATAAATATGGTGAAATTTTAAGTTCTTAAAAAAAGAGAGAACTGTCAAGATCCCAATATCGTTGTTTCAGAAACCAGGAGTCCTTTCTACGGCACAGTTCTGTCGCCTGGGGAGGTTAACGCACCAGGAATCTCCAGCTCGCTTCTCAGAAACTCCACTCTGAAGTCACTCATCCAAGGAGAGCACTCTTTCAGATTCCCAGGTGGCTTTGACTCTTTGCTCATTTTTAAAAGCAGTGAGTTAGTAATGTCGTTAAAGTCACTGAGCTTCATTTTCAGTAGCTTAGCACCTCCTTTCCCAAAGTGTTTATCAAATTCTTTTCCAAAGGCCTGAAATTATTATGGAATAATTTACCATAAAGATTAATGTTTAGTTTGAACTTTGAAAGAGGCTCCATGCTTATGAATGTTTATAATAAACAAATACCCAATTTTATATGTTTCTTCTGTGTTTTTAAGATTTATAGTTTAAATAATATAGTTTA
>NW_007836813.1:0-736 GCF_000696425.1 Galeopterus variegatus
TTATGATTCAACTTTGGTAAGTTGCATGTGTCTGGGAATTTATCCATTTCTTCTAGGGGTTTCCAGTTTGTTCATAAATAGTTGTTCTCAATAGTTTTTTATGATCTTTTGTATTTCTGTGGAAACAGTTGTAATGTCTCCTTTTTCATTTCTGATGTTTGAGTGTTATTTTTTCTTTGTTAGTGTAGCTAAAGGTTTATAATTTCTTTTATCTTTACAAAAAAAACCTCTGTATTCCTTCTATCTTTTCTATTGTTTTATTGATATCGAATTCATTTATTTTCACTCTAATCTTTTTTATTTCTCTTCTACAGATTTTCAGTTTGGTTTGTTCTTGAATTTCCAACTCATTCAGGTGTAACTTTAGATTGTTTATTTGTAGTGTTTCTTCTTTTTTGATGTAGATATTTATTGCTATAAACTGGAAGATGGATGAAGAGGACGATACCCTTAGTGAGCACATATTGAATAATGAGATTAAAATATGAAGTTTAAGGGAAAAGGAAAAAAAAGAATAGTGAAAAGAGATTAGACAAATGGGAGGAAGAGAGGGAGTTCGGTGTTCAAGTTAAAGTAGAAATTGATGTATAACTGTCAAATAAAAGAAATCTGGTCTTGAGGAACGAGAGACTTTAATCTGAAGTACTATTGCAATAGAGGGAAAGGAACTATTGTGATAGAGAGACTGCTCAGATCATAAGGTCTACAAGCATCTCAAAGGTCAGGCAGAAAGGGC
>NW_007836814.1:0-736 GCF_000696425.1 Galeopterus variegatus
CATGTGATATGTGTTGAAATTAAGAGCTTTGTTGCCTGGGCAACCACCCTCCTTTACTTTGTGAAAAAAAGATTCTCTGAAACTCTTTTCATTTCTTAGCACAGCACAGTGTGGCTTAGAGACTAGGCCTGTGCTTTGAAGTCAGCCAAATCTGGGTTTGAATTCTAGCTCTGCCACTTATTATCTCTCTGATCCTGGCAGGTTACTTAAGCTCTAAGTCTCAGTATCTTCCTCTGAGAAATGGGTATAATTACATCCCCTTCATAGAGTTAAAATGAGTATAAATAGTATACTAATAGTAAAAGTATAATATCTACCACCTATCTCATAATAGGTGTTTAGGAATGACAGAAAAAAAATAACTGCTTGATTAAGTAACGGAGAAAACTGTTATTTTAAACCTAGATAAATGTTTTTTTTCTAGCTGCTTGAAAACAGCTTTATTGAGGTCTATTTACACACACACCATAAAGTCCACCCGTTTGATGATCTTTAGTATGTTTACTGAGTTGCACAACCATCATCACAATCCAGTTTTAGAACACTTTCATCATCCCGAAGGGTTCCTTCTTGCCTGTTTGTAGTCAATCATCATTCAGTTCCAGCTCTAGACAACCGCCGATCTGCTTTCTGTCTCTACAGTTGTTCCAATTCTGACATTTCATATGAATGAGATAATAAAATATGCCATCTTTAATGTCTGGCTTCTTTAATTAGCCTAATGGTTTTGAGGTTT
>NW_007836815.1:0-736 GCF_000696425.1 Galeopterus variegatus
AGTTAATTGCACCACTATTCACAATAGCCAAGATATGGAATCAACCAAAGTGTCTATGAACCGATGAATGGATGAAGGAAATGTGGCATATATACACAATGGAACACTATTTGGCCATAAAAAGAATAAAATCCTGTCATTCATGGAAACATGGATGGTACCGGAAATCACTATGTTTAGTGAAATAGGCCAGGCACAGAAAAACATATACCACATGACCTCACTCATATGTGGGATGTAAGAGAGTTGATCTCATAGAAGTAGAGAGTAGAATAGTGGTTACCTGAGGCTGGGGAGGGGAGGGGGAACAGGGATAGGGAGAGGCTGGATAAGGGGTACAAAGTTGCAGTCAAGTGGAATAAGTTTTGGTGCTCTCTTGCATAGTAGGGTGACTATGGTTAACAACAGGGTATGAGCGGTCATCAAAAAGTTTATTGAAAGATCCATATTGTCGTTTAATTGTTTTTTTCTATGAACTTTTTAAAGTACCCTCATATTGTATATTTCAAAATTGCTAGAAGAAAGGATTTTTGAATGTTCTCACCACAAAGAAACAATAAATGTATGAGGTGATGAATACGCTAAATGCTGTGATTTGATCATTACACAATGCATATATGTATCAATATATCATACTGTACAACATAAATATGTGCAAGTATGCATTAATTAAAAACAAAATTTAAAAATAACCAAAACCGGGCCGGCTCAGTGGCGCACTGGATAGTGCGCCGCT
>NW_007836816.1:0-736 GCF_000696425.1 Galeopterus variegatus
TTAAACACAATTTTTAGTATTTACTCAATAAAAGATTTTTGGCAACTTAATTTAATTGAGACAATTTTCTTGGTGCTAATCGCCACAGGTGCTTATTATCCAATTTTACACAGCGACTTTAGAGAATGTGTTTGAGTATACACAAGAGAACTGATATTTTAAAATAAAATACTGTAACAGATAGCTCAAAATTAATTTATTCTACTCGACAAATGACAAAATTAGCTTCACAATTAAAAGAGCTTAGCTGTTCATTGTGCTTTGTCTCCCGCTGTTTATGTCTGGATTTTCTGGATTTCTTGAGCTCTAGCGTATATGTTTGGGAAGGCAGGATATAAAATTTGTCTTGGGGTCTGGAATTTGAACTCAGCCACTTAGATAAAGGGGTACTGCTTTAGGGAGCAGAGAACGTTTGCATAGGCATGTCAAAAATCTAACAAGGACATTGGTATTTCAGGACCATTATCACTTTCACTGGTAAGAATACTCGGAGATATTTTCCCAACTCACTTGATGTAAACATACTACAAACTGACTTTATGATTTCATCAAATATAAGCTGTTCCCTCAATGAATGTTGAAAACAATGTTCAATCTGTTAATTCCTCAATGTCTGGAGTTAAGGGTCTCACCTAATTGTCCCATTCTAATTACAAATAATTCCAAGAGCCTACTAGAAGAGTGGAGACCAGGTGACATGTTGTTGCCAAATTGACTATAGACATAGAAGTTCCTA
>NW_007836817.1:0-736 GCF_000696425.1 Galeopterus variegatus
CTTTCAATTTTGTGTTTTATTAACTGCATTATCCTAACTTCAGCATTCAGAGAAAGCAAACACCATGCGGTCATTATCCCCCCCCCGTCATCTTCTTAAGTAAAATCAGAGATCTCCCTAGACTTAGAAGATGCTGTGCACCTTTAGGCAGGGGACTGTTCCTTTGGGACTGATTTCAGTTGGCTGATCTCAGTGATCCCTGTGTTGGCTGGTTTGCTTAATTTCGTAGACCGTGGTTTGTAAGAGCTGGTAACACTGAGGTCCAGGGTTCAATCTGAACTGGCCAGCTGCTAGAAAAAATAATCCTGCTTTCTGTATTGAGTAAAGGTGACTCGTGCCCCTATTGGTCTGTGTGCTGCCTACCATCTGAAATCTTTGTATCAATATACTTACATTGAAAAGATATGAAATATTTCAAATATGCAGAAAAGTAAGAGAAGAACATAATGGTCACCCAGCAAAGAGCTTTAACAAATCTTAGCATTTCTATCATATTTTCACTTCTTTTCTTTCTTTTTTTTTTTTTTTTTTGTAATGGCTTTAAACATCAGAAATTTATTCACTCACCATTCTGGAGGCCAGAAGTCTGAAATAAGTATCATCGGGCCCCAATCCAGCTGTCGACTGGGCTGTGCTCTCTCTGGAGGCTCTAGGGGAGAACATTTCCTTACCTCATCCAGCGTCTGGCAGCTGCTGGCTTTCCTTGGCTTGTGGCCACATCACTCCAATTTTCAAG
>NW_007836818.1:0-736 GCF_000696425.1 Galeopterus variegatus
TTGCTTTCTGATTTGGGAAAAAGCCACAACTTCTCAACTTTGAGGTTTTCTAGCCCGTTGTCCAAACAGAGTAGAACACGATGAAAATAATGTCAGGCCCATGTGGCGAGGTGGGTCCAACGGGCCAAACCTATCATCGTCTATCGGTTTGGAAGCAAACCTCAGAGCATGGAACGAGGGGTAATGGCAGTTAGGAAATGACAGCAGTGTCGTGAGAACGTGGAGTTGGAAGCTAACACTTGCCTGAGATCATGAAGAAGAAGAACAGAGAGTTCATGGCATCTGCGACGTTAGTGACTAAGACCATACGGCAGCGAAAGACCATGGGGACTTCAGTGAAATTCTGAATTCAAAGACCTCGAGAAGGCAGACAGCTAACGTGGGGTGGAGCTGTGTGGAGCAGACAGTGGACAAACAGGAGAGGACACGAGGCGCCCAGGAGCTGTGCGGGGTCGGGAGGACTGAGGGGAACTGCCGGCTACAGTTGCGATGGGTGTGCAAGGACGGATCTTACCAGGAGGGTCGAGCTGCAGCCCAGTGACAAGCAGTCGCTTCCCCAGGACTGATGAACATGGAAGAAAGGCTGTGGTCTCCTGTGGAGGCCGGAGGTGAAGCCAAAAGCAGGAGAGGGCTGGGAGAGAGCTCGAAAGTCCCGTCACACGCACAGATGTAGCCCCGAAAGTCCCTTGTCCTGAAGTGAAATGCCTTGTACCCCGCAAAGCTGCTGCCCGAATGG
>NW_007836819.1:0-736 GCF_000696425.1 Galeopterus variegatus
TTTTTTTTTTTTTTTTTTTTTTTTTTTGTCTTTTTTGTGACCACTAAGGGGATCACAACCCTTGGCTTTGTGTCGCCTGGACCGTGCTCAGCCAGTGAGCACACCGGCCAGTCCTATATAGGATCCGAACCCGCGGGGGGAGCGTTGCTGCGCTCCCAGCGCCAGTGCACCACGGGGTGCACCATGGGGTCGGCCCATGGTTTCTTGTTGTTTCTTAAACCTCAGGATCCTCACTTGCTATTCCTTCTGACAAAAATTCCCTACCCCCACATATTGAGGTAGCTCATTTTCTCCCTTCAGATCTGTCCTCAAATGTCAAAAATGGGGGATTCCTTAAATGCTCTATTTACAGTAGGACCACCTTTCCTACATATTCTTTCTATTCTCCTTGCTTGTATTCTTTCATAGCATTTATTAACATCTAAGATACTATATAATTTACTTATTCACTTTGCTTATTTTTTGAGCTTTCTGCTACCCTGGGTAAGTTTTACAGGGAAGGGTTTTTGTCTGTTTGAGTCATTACTGTATCCCCAGTGCCTAGAACAATGCCTGATATATGTAGGTGTTCCATGAATAATTGCTGGATGAATTATAAAGATGTAAACTAAAGGGAGCAATAATTATTCCTGGATGGTGGAATTGGGGCGATTTTTGTTTCTTTTGTGCACACAAACACACACACATACACGTATTTAAGTGAACTTGCTTTTAGAGTAGTTTTAAGATCAGAGCA
>NW_007836820.1:0-736 GCF_000696425.1 Galeopterus variegatus
ATGGGCATACATGAGCCCCATGTGAATGCTCAGCAAAGGGCATCCACTGCAGAGGAGACCCTTAATCAGGTGGACCCTTAAAATACAACATTTATTATTTCACATTTTCTGTAGGTCAGAAGTCCAGGTGCAGCTTTGCTGAGTTCTCTGATTCAGGGTTTCACAAGGCTGCAGTCCAGCTATCAGAAAAGACTGTGGTCTCATCAGATGCTTGACTGGAGAAAGGTCCATTTCCAAACTCTAAGGTTGTTAGCAAATTTCATCTTCTTGTGTTTGTAGGACTAAGGTCCCCATTTTCTTGCTGGCTGTCAGCCAGTGGCTGCTCCCACCTCCTAGAGGCTGTCCACAGTTCCTCTCCATAGGCCCTCTCACAACATGGCAGCTTACTTCTTCAAAGCCATCAAGAAATAGTCTCTGTAACTCCAGTTGGCTAAAATGTAATCACAGCAGTGACATCCATCACTTTTGCCATATTCTTTTGGTTGGAAGCAAGTCACAGTTCTCACCCACACTGTTCTGTATTCTTTTAGGTGATGGTCAGGCGGATGCGGCCAAACGAGGTAGCACAGGAAAACAAAGTTTATTACACTCACGGGTCCTAGAAAGACAGAGTCACTGCAGCTGAGAGGGTGATCCCCACATGGGAGGATCATCAAGGGAGCTGGCTCCACAAAGCATGTTGGGAGCAGAGAAAGAGTGAGGACCCATGAGCAAGTGCCTCTACTAGAAGTCAGGA
>NW_007836821.1:0-736 GCF_000696425.1 Galeopterus variegatus
TGTTACCATTAAGTATGATGTTAGCTATAGAATTTTTTGTATATAGCCTCTACCAAGTTGAAGAAGTTGCCTTTCATTTCTAGTATTTTCAGTTTTTATCATGATGGGTGTTAGAATTCGTCAAATGCTTTTTCTGTTCCTACTGTGATAATCATGTTTTGTTTTGGTGTGGTTTTATGCCCTTTATGCTATTAACATGCAGTATTAGATTGATTTTAAAATGTTAAAACAATTTTGCATTACTGGTATAAATTCCAGTCATGGTAGTAATCCTTTTATATGTTACTCGATTTTATTGGCTAAAGTATTTTTTTAAATTTTGTTTTGTTTTGTTTTTTGGCTACTGGCCAGTATAGGGATCAAACCCTGTACCTTAGTGTTATCAGCACCATGCCCTAACCAGCTGAGCTAATCAGCTAGCTCTGATTTGATTTTTTTTTTTTTTGAGATTTTTAGCATCTATATTCGTAAAATATTCAACCATAGTTTTATTTTCTTATAATGCCTTTGCCTGCTTTATGTATTAGGACAATAACAAAAGCTCCTCCAGATTTTTTTTTTTCCTTTTTTGACCAGTAAGAGGATCACAACCCTCGGCACAGTGTGGTCTGCACCACGCTCAGCCAGTGAGCACACCAGCCATCCTTATATAGGATCCGAACCTGCGGCCTCAGTGCTACCAGAGCCACACTCTCCCGAGTGAGCCACAGGGCCGGCCCAAATTGGTGTACTTTTT
>NW_007836822.1:0-736 GCF_000696425.1 Galeopterus variegatus
ACACCCCACAAACAGGCACACTGCCAGTGCCAAGGAGCATGCCAAAAACATCACCTGCATGTGGGTGGCCTGCCACAGCCACCACAATAACCATGGCTGCCGTGAAAGAGACTAGATGCACAAACACCACACAGATGGTCCGCCAACCACTGGAGTACATTGATACAAGGAGAGTCACTAGCAGAGACAAAGAAAAGAAGAGGATGTCTCTCTCCTCAAAGCCCATTTCAGAGCGACAGAAGAAGCATCTGCTCTATGATAATATTGGTGGACCTGATCACACCTCTCAGCATTGGACAGATCATCTAGGCAACAAATCAACAGAGTACCCATTGCTCTTTCAGAAGGAGAGAAGAAATCTAGGGTAATTAGAGGGGGAAGTGGGGAGGGAGAGGAGGATGGGGAGAGATTGGACAAGGGGCATAAAGAGTAATTATGATTTGTAACAATATGTATGCTAGTAATATTGATTTGATCAACATATCTCAGTGTTGAACCACAAAAATATGTATAATCAATTTTGATTCAATAAATAAAATAAATTATTTTTTTGAAAAAGAAGAGTATTCTCTGGGCATTTGAAAATTCAGAAAGATTTTAACAATTTTAACTGTGAGTACATAGTGGTTTATTTTAATATTCTATTTATATATTTGAAATTTCTGATAATAAAATTTAAAAACAAAAAGCTATATGTCTTCCTAGATACACACAAAAAGGTGTATAGATAGATGAT
>NW_007836823.1:0-736 GCF_000696425.1 Galeopterus variegatus
ATGCTTGAATATAAAAGCATTATAGGACTCCCCATGAAGAGTTAAGGTACATCATTTTTTTGATCTTTCCATGCTTTCTTTTTCATTTTGGTTAAATGAAGACAATAATAATATTAGTTCATAGATTGTGGTGGGGATTGAAAAAATAATATATGCCAAGTTTATTTCAAATAAAAAAGACTCAATTTGGGTTATCTGTTGTTATTCTTATTACCACCATTTTAATTACAAGCTCCTCTTCATATATATGAAGTTGGGCAGCCTCTGAGGTTGTACATAAGACAATCCCTAAGCCCCTTGTGGCAATACCAGACTGAGCCTACACAAGTGCATGTGTTGTTGTAGACTCAGTCTTCTGCTCACCCTGCTTTTCTGCTTCCAAGGAGACAAAGTCCATCCCCATGATTTTAGACCATTATTTAAGATGAGAATCACCTTTACAATTTTCTTTACAGTTTCAGATATCATTCTCCTGGAAAACTATTGCCCTCTCTCCAGAATATGTATTAACCACCACCTTATTCATTCACCATTGGTGACAGTCAGACCAGCCTCTCTTAGAGTTGGAAAAGCAGCTCCTACACAGGCTTTGAATTTACTGGTGCCTGGAAGCCTCTTCTCAAAATGATTTTCTTCATCTTTTGATTGAATCCCTAAAAATCCAACTAAATATGCTTTTATATATCAGTTGCATATGATGTTTAAAAGGCAAGTATATCTGAAGTAGAATAAATGC
>NW_007836824.1:0-736 GCF_000696425.1 Galeopterus variegatus
TAATATAGGATCCGAACCTGCTGCGGGAGCGTTGCTGCGCTCCCAGCACCGCCGCTGCGCTCCCAGCACTGCACTCTCCTGAGTGCGCCACGGGCCGGCCCTCTTTGTCTCTTTTTACGGCTTTTAGTTTAAAGTGTGTCTTATCCAATATAAGATAAAACACACTTTAAATCAAAAACTGTTTGTGTTTGGTTTCCATTTGCATGGTGTATCTTTTTCTAAAGTTTCAATTTTTATTGAAACTGAATTTTATTGTTCATGCCTTTTAAAAGAAAGATAAAGATGATAAAAAGTTATATGGGGAGGACAGGAAGGAGAAGAAGGTCATTTCTGCAGAAACCAACGTAACACTGTTTCGTTTTGGGGAGAGGTGTTCGGCCAGGCAAACAGCTGCGGGAAAGAGGGCTGACCCTTCTTGCCTTGTGAACAACTTAATTCAAAGCAAGGGCTTTTCTCAACGAGGAGCAGAAGCCCTGGCACTGGGAGAAGGCAATCCTGAGTCTGTGCAGGACGCATCTCCCGATGCTGGTCTTTTCTGTTGTTTCACGTGCAAATATCAGTAACTTCCGAATTCTGGCCTTGCTAAGCAGTAAACCATCCTTCCAGGGGAGCTTGCCTGTTGTCGCGTCCCCCCCCCTTCGCCCCCCAGTTGATGGCATTGACATTAGGGAGCATGTCATCTAACCTACCCACACTTGTGAAGGAGGAAACTGAGGCCCAGAAAACGTCCAGGAAT
>NW_007836825.1:0-736 GCF_000696425.1 Galeopterus variegatus
CAAAAGAATAGTTTGTGAACTAGGAAACCTCAAACTGAAAACGGTATGAAATCTCAATTTTACAGCAGTTACAGCACAATTTATAGACCTTAAAGGAGGAAATATCTTGACCTTTTTCATGATTTGCTGTCATGTATTCATTTTTAAGGCAAACAAAGCTGTTTAAGCTGATTTCCCTAATTTCTTTGAATCATGCTGTTAAGGACAAAAACCTGACTTTTGTGTTTCGTTTAGAGTTAAGATTAAGGTTTCCAGGAAATCAGGATAACTTAAATTTTGATTCCATAGCAGTTGACCTTGGGATATCTAAACTGTGGCCTTCATTTTTGTTTATTTATTTATTTTTGATTCTTCTATAAAAACACATGACTAAAAACAAAACCCCATCTGAGTAAGAGGCTTTTGACTTCACCTCCTACCAGCCTACGTTGTCTGTTTTTGTTGTTCGTTGGCTTTTTAATGACTTTTGATTCG
Organism: Galeopterus variegatus; assembly: GCF_000696425.1. Taxonomy (NCBI): domain Eukaryota; kingdom Metazoa; phylum Chordata; class Mammalia; order Dermoptera; family Cynocephalidae; genus Galeopterus; species Galeopterus variegatus. The sequence continues at coordinate 475 of NW_007836825.1, forward strand.
TCTAAAAACAAAAGATCTGTAGTATTCCTTTTTTGTGAACATCCTTTTATTATCCACATATTACATATTTTTAGCTAAAAGTTAGCTACTGTTTAAACAATGAAAGAAAACAAAACTGCTGGCAGTGCTAGAGCTTGGAAAAGTAAGAGCTTTGCATGTTTTTAATTACCTCTTTTATTATGCAAATAACTTTTATTTCTTCATAGTTGGAATAAGCTAAGATTTTTAGGGGATACAGAGAAATGGATATAAAGGTTCAATA
>NW_007836826.1:0-736 GCF_000696425.1 Galeopterus variegatus
ACTTGAATAATACTATCAGCCAAATTGATATTTATGAAACACTCCACCCAGCAACAGAATATGTATTTTTTTTCAAGTTCATACAGAACATTTACTAAGATAAACCATATTCTAGACCATGAAAGAAATCTTAATATATTTTTAAAAATTCAAGTAATACAAAATATATTCTCTGATCATGATGGATTTTAATTAGAAATTGATAACAGAAAGCTATCTGGAAAATCCTCAAATAGTTGAAAACTAAATAGAATACTTCCTAATAACTCATATATCAAATAAAAAACCAAAGAAAAATTAGACAGTATTTTAAACTGAGTAAAAATAAAAATGCAACAAATCAGAAATCAATAAAATAGAAAACAAAAATAAAATCATTAAAAAACAAAGTATTTTTATTTTTAAAGATCAATAAAATTGATAAATCTGTAGGCAGATTGATTAGAAAGAAAAGAGAGAAGAAACAAATTAACAATATTAGGACCAAGAGAAAGATCCCTATAGATTTCCAAGATATTAAAAGAATATTGAGATATTATGAACAACTTTTTGTCAATAAATTCAACAACTTAAATGAAAAGGACATATGATTTGAAACTACCAAAGCTCACTTAAAAATAAATAGATACCATGAACTTTCCTAGTGAGGAAATTTAATTTGAAATTAAAACCCTCCCACACAGAAAGACAAATCCCATACGGCTTTACTGGTGAATTCCATTATGAGAAAAAAAAA
>NW_007836827.1:0-736 GCF_000696425.1 Galeopterus variegatus
GTGTTCTCTCTCCCCAGTCACCCGGTGTGTTCTCTCCCCAATCACCCCGGTGTGTCCTCTCCCCAGTCACCCCGGTGTGTTCTCTCCACAGTCACCCTGGTGTGTTCTCTCTCCCTAGTCACCCGGTGTGTTCTCTCTCCCCAGTCACCCCGGTGTGTTCTCTCTCCCCAGTCACCCGGTGTGTTCTCTCCCCAGTCACCCCGGTGTGTTCTGTCCCCAGTCACCGGTGTGTTCTCTCCCCTATCACCCCGGTGTGTTCTCTCTCCCCAGTCACCCGGTGTGTTATCTCCCCAGTCACCCGGTGTGTTATCTCTCCCTAGTCACCCGGTGTGTCCTCTCCCCAGTCACCCGGTTTGTTCTCTCCCCAGTCACCTCGCTGTGTCCTCTCTCCCCAGTCACACGGTGTGTTCTCTCCCCAGTCACCCCGGTGTGTCCTCTCTCCCCAGTCACCCGGTGTGTTCTCTCCCCAGTCACCCGGTGTGTTCTCTCCCCAGTCACCGGTGTGTCCTCTCTCCCCAGTCACCCCAGTGTGTTCTCTCTCCCCAGTCACCGGTGTGTCCTCTCTCCCCAGTCACCCCAGTGTGTTCTCTCCTCAGTCACCCGGTGTGTTCTCTCTCCCCAGTCACCCGGTGTGTTCTCTCCCCAGTCACCGGTGTGTCCTCTCTCCCCAGTCACCCTGGTGTGTTCTCTCTCCCCAGTCACCCGGTGTGTTCTCTCCCCAATCACCCCGGTGTGT
>NW_007836828.1:0-736 GCF_000696425.1 Galeopterus variegatus
CTCCATCTTGTTTCATTTTAAGTTAAGATTTTTTTTTCAAGGAAAACACTTATTGTGTGTTTACTGCATACATTTATCGGGAGCTTATCAGCAGAATTCTCTCCAACCACTAAAAATATGTAGGACTAATCTGATTTTGGACAAAAGTGGTTCTATAAACATTTGGGGTCCCCATCATCCCCTCGTTCTTGGCACTCCGTGAATAACTGAGACCACATCTCCCTGGGGCCCAACGATGAACACACAAGCTTGCTGCTGACAAGAAACTGCTGTTTAAATTACACATCAGGGCTGGAATGAGCTCCTGAGTCATAGCTCCAAACCACAGAGGCGCACGGGCTCCGAGGAGGCGCCTCAGAACTGACAGTGACCTTAAGGTAAACAGCTTGACTGCAAAGTGCAGTTTTATGGCCTCAGTAAGTGATTCCCACTCTGCTTCACAGGTGTATGCATGTATTTTTTTCTCTGTTGAGGAAACTGTAATATCCTACTCTTAGCACCACAGGATCTCCTCTCCCAGAGAGCATATTAAATGCCTCTCCGGTTTCCAAGGCTTAGTTAAGAGCTCTGTAAAAACAACTACATAATCTACACGGGCCATTGCTAAGCATGCTGACTGGTTCTCTACAGACACTTTCAGTCAGGAACCTATTCAATTTTGAACAAAAGGGGTTAAAAAGGACCTTTCTTTTTTTTTTTTTTTTTGCCAAGTCTTATCTAAGGCAGTGACATAATA
>NW_007836829.1:0-736 GCF_000696425.1 Galeopterus variegatus
ACTCGGGAGAGTGCGGTGCTGGGAGCGCAGCGGCACTCCCGCCGCGGGTTCGGATCCTATAAGGGGATGGCCGGTGTGCTCACTGGCTGAGCGAGGTGCGGCCGGTCTCAAAAAAAAGACAAAAAAAAAAAAAATGGGCAGAAATTTTGCTGGGCATCCTTTCAGTAGGATGCCACTTGCTGGGCATCCCTTCAGTAGGATGTCAGGCCAATCCTTGAGAGCCTTCTGACTCTGTCATGGATAGCACGTTCCTCCTCTTTGACAGAGTTTAAATAGCTCCCTGGTGCTGGAAAAATCATGGGAATGCGGGTCAGTCTAGTCCATGGAGATGCAAGTGTGTGGACGTGTAATTGATCTCCACTTGGTGGATGAGATTGTTCCCAACTGCGGGTTGTGTGCCCTGTGATACTGTCCGGTTTTGAGACTATTAGCAAATTGTTTTCGGCATACTTGACTGCCTCTACGTATGTATGTATCTGTCTTTGGATTTTGCTTCAAACCAGTTTTAACATCTGCCTTGGGTTGAGTGTCCCCCCCAAATTTAATCCCCACTGTAACTGTTGAGGGTGGGAAATCCTATTATGGTAATTGAAAGGTGGGGCCTTGAAGAGGTGATTGGATTGTACAACCATGTCATAGTGAATGGGTTAATAATGGTGGTCAGGGGCGTGGTTTGGGGGGCTTTAAAAGAAGAGCTCATGAGCAGTTAGTCTCTCTCTGCTCCACCATTTTCTGC
>NW_007836830.1:0-736 GCF_000696425.1 Galeopterus variegatus
TTTCTTTTAGGAGTTTTATAGTTTCAGGTCTTATATTTAAGTCTTTAATCCATTTTGAGTTGCTTTTGGTATATTGCAAGAGGTGCAGGTCTAGTTTCATTTTCCTACATATGGATTTCCAGTTTTCGCAGCACCATTTATTGAAGATGCTGTCTTTTCCCCAATGTATGTTCTGGTTGCCTTTGTCAAAGATCAGTTGGCTGTGAGTTTGTGGGTTCTCTATTCTGTTCCATTGGTCTGAGTTTCTGTCTTTATGCAGCACCATGCTGTTTTGGCCACTATAGTTTGTAGTATAGTTGGAAGTCAGGGAGTGTTATGTCTCCAGCTTAATTCCCCTCCACCCCCCCAGGATTGCTTTGGCTATTTCATGCTCTTAGATTGAAAGAATTAACACTGTGAAAAATGTCCATACTACCCAAAGTGATCTACAGGTTCAATGCAATCCTTATCACAATACCAATGACATTCCTCACAGAAATAGAAAAAAAGAATCCTAACATTCATATGGAACAACAAAAGACCACAAATAGCCAAAGCAATCCTGAGCATTCACGTTTATCTATAGCACAGATAGTTATGCTGTAGAGAAACTGAACAATGATTTTAAGTGTGAAATGTCTTACAGAAGAGTATGTTGTTGTAATGACCAACATATATGACCTGAAGAAACAGAAGGCTAAACTATTGAAGTTCTATGCTGAAAGTGATAAACATAACTCAATGAAAAATGGAAAAA
>NW_007836831.1:0-736 GCF_000696425.1 Galeopterus variegatus
TCTAAATTCTTCTAAGCTTACAATTTGTTGGGAACAGGTGGAAGAGAGTTATAGGTATTTAGTTTGTACCTAAATTCCAGTCTGAAATGGCATAATGTCAGACTTTGTCCCAGGACCTCTCCCCACCGGGACTAATGGATTTAATGGCATGGCACAGCACTAAAGAGGCACGTGCTCCTTCCCTCCTTCCACATGGCACATGCCTTCCTCTTCTCGCTGACGTGGTGTTGTGTGTTGTTCACAAGAAGCCGGTAAACCTTTGGCCTGTTGCTGATAGAACGATCCACTATAGATAATGTCAAAAGAAAGCCATCCTTTTTGGAAAATTTTCCATGGAAAATGCTAAACAACCTTATTTAGCATGTTAGCTCACTTATTGGCAGGAACACTGTTCTTCTCACTGTCTTTACTCATCTGTAGGAGTGCTACCCGATGTGACGTTATCGTGTAATCTGTTACAGTCATGTTGAAATTTCTTGGGGCGGCTGGGATAATCAGTAATGTTTGTCCTCAGAATATACCGAATCATAGGCATCTCCTACATGAATCACATTGCAGGATTCAGAGGCTTCAGGTGCCTGTAGTGGAGATGCTTAACAGATAGGAAGTGCTCATGGCAGAGCCCCACATCCTCCCCACAGACACAGCAGCTTGTCCCTGAGCTTCTGGGCAAGAAACAAGTTGAGCCATTTAATTTTCAGAAGAAAATATCCAAAGTGTCCCCAACATGCTTTTT
>NW_007836832.1:0-736 GCF_000696425.1 Galeopterus variegatus
AGAACATGGTTGAATAATCAATTAACTCGCAACTCTGTTTCTTTTCTAATGTACGAGCTTATGGCTATGTTTTTCTTTCCAAGTACTATAGTATGCACAGATAATAAATACATGTTGTATTTTCCTTAGCAGTCAATTCAAAATATTTAAAAATTTCCATTATATTTTTTGTTTGAGCTGTGGGCTCCCTTAGAAGTGTTCTTTTAAAATCAAAACACAGCTGTGGGCTCCTTTAGAAGTGTTCTTTTAAAATCAAAACACACGGTGATGAGTTTGGATGTGTTGTCCCCGCCAAAACTCATGTGGAAATTTGATCCCCAATGTGGCCGTGTTGGAAACTGATTGAGTCGTGGGGGCGGATCCCTCATGAAAGGATTAATACTCTCCCCCCGGGGGGGGGGTATTAATGAGTGAGTTCTCGCTCTATTAGTTCCCACGAGAGCTGATTGTTTATAGGACCCTGGCACCTCCTCTCTGTCTCTCTCTTGCTTCCTCTCGCCATGTGATCTGCTTGTGCGCCTCGGCCTGCAGCTGTCCCAGAATCGTAAGCCAAATAAACCTCTTTCCTTTGTAAGTTACCCAGTCTCAGGTATTTCTGTTATAGCAACACAAAACGGACTAAAACACATGGGGATTTTCTGGTTATCATTGTGTCATGATTTGTAGCTTAATTATGTTGTGGTCACACAACATACTCTATATATTATGACTTTGAAATTTGTTGACACTTTCATCT
>NW_007836833.1:0-736 GCF_000696425.1 Galeopterus variegatus
ATCCTTGACTTGACTTTCATGAGAAATTCTCTAAAGAATTCTCCCATTTGCTCCCTCCCTTCATTAAAAAGGTTGGTAACTGGCAACACAGTGCAGTTTATTTCTATCAATTGGTGAGAAGCATAGACTCATCAAAAAAAATTAAAGGGTGGGACATGAGAAATGAGAAGGATAGGAAGAGACAGAGTTAAGGAAAGAGAATGCTAGTGCAGTTGACAGAGAGACCAAAGAAGACACTGGATAAAACTGTACCCTGAAGACAAAAAAAAAATGTGTATAAAACAGGTTCTTGGGATAAAGCCAAAAATTAAAGCAAAAACATTAAAGAGGGTACTGTTCTTTCTTTCTTTTTTTTCTTCTGTTACGTTCTATATTTTTCTCTTATATATAAAAAATATTTCGAGGAAGAAAGTTAGGAAAGAAGAAATGGAAAGGGGGAAAGAGGAAAGGAGCAAGGTGCGGAAGGATGAGCCATGGGGTTGAATCATCACCAGTAGCTCTGCAAGCTGCTGGCACTGAAGTGCGAGGAGAGCAGACACACGTGTGTCAATCCCCAGGCTGGCCACTCCCGGACAGAGGCAGGACAGGATGGAGAAACAAATGATGGTGTAAGCTGGGAAAGGGAAAAGAGGCAGCCAGACTGCAGGGCTACCTCCCTTCTATGTCTTGCATGACGGCTTGCTGTTTGATGACGATGGCAGTTGCGGCATCACATTCCCCTGAAAACTCACTCTGA
>NW_007836834.1:0-736 GCF_000696425.1 Galeopterus variegatus
CACCCTGTGGTGAGGAAGACAGGCTTAGAACCTGGTCATTGCAACACGAGTTGATAAATGCTGTTCTAGGGATAGATACAGGCTGCTTTGGGAATCAATCCTTCACTGACATCTTGGATAAATCTGGCAGTGGACTTACTTAAGTGAAAAAGTCTGGAAAAAGGGCATTTCAGCAGAAGTAGTACCTATTTCAAAGGATGGAGGTTTGAAAGAGCGTGCATATTTGGAGAATGTATTATGTGTAGAGCCCAGAATCTGAGGTAGAATATAGAAGACTTGAGCAACTGAGGCAGAACTTGGCTTTCTGTGGTATCAGCCCAGACCTTCTTCCTGGTAACACTGGGAAGTTCCTGACATATTTTAAGCAAGGGAATAATGTTGTTGGAAGGTCATTCTGGCCCCAGCATGGCAAAGGACAGGGGAGTGAGGATGGGATGGGGAAGGGGACAGGGGAGGTGAGAAGAGAACAGAGGAGGGAAACCAATGAGGGGACTTTAGCAAAAGCATAAATAAGAAATGAAGCAGACCTGAGCTGGGTGATTGGAAACAGAAGAGGAAACAGGATGTTGGGAAGAGAGCACTGACAGGCTGGTGGCATGAGGACAGGGCAGGCCATGCCCAGGTCTCTGGGTTGAGTCAAGAGGTGTTTCATAAAGCCATTAACTGAGATAAAGAACACAAGAGGAAAAGCCATCTGAGGAGGAGAGTTCAGCTTTGGACATGTTGAATGTGTGAT
>NW_007836835.1:0-736 GCF_000696425.1 Galeopterus variegatus
GCCCCAGGGCTGGTCATTAACTCAGTTGGTTGAAGAGCAGTGTTATAACACCAAAGGCAAGAATTTGGATCCCTGTACCAGCCAGCCACCAGAAAAATCAAAGTTTAGCTCAGATCAGGCAGGTATTCATAGATGTAAAGAAAAAAAAAGTCAGATCCAAAGAATCAGTGAAGACTGAAATAAGTAAACACTAGTCTAGCCAGGTAAGGAACTGTGGTCCCAGCACAGATCCCAGCAGAACAAACAAGACCCATGGGGGTTTTAAACCTGGGTCAGAGGCCTCCTGTCTTCTACTGCCTTTGTGTAAGTTGATCAGGTTTTCATGTACATTTGGTGTCAGAAGGACAAGCCAGGCCTACAGGTGAAACTTTGTCTCCTGATGACCTCAAGAGCAGAGAGTTAAGCCTTAGGTGGGAAGTCTTCTGTCCTCCACTTTCTTTTAGGAGATGGTCATATTTCTTATGGCAAGAGAAATTTGGTCCATATCCCCATCCCTGCTTCTCCGGCTGCTTTTGCCTCAGTTGCCTACGGCTTGGGCAAATGGACACTATTTCAAGCTCTGGCCTCAAATCCAGCTGTAGTCTTCTACCTTACTGAACTGGGTTGGACCATGAGTGAACCAAGCGTTTCCTGTGCCTAAATTATTAGAGCCTTTCCCCCAGACCTGGGACTTTCATATTAGGGGACATAAATACCCAAGGATATGGGCTTGTGCCAGGAGGGACTTAAAGCCACA
>NW_007836836.1:0-736 GCF_000696425.1 Galeopterus variegatus
CTGTTTAATGGGGATAGGATTTCAGTTCCGTAAGGTGAAAAAGTCCTGGAGTTTAGTTGTATGACAATGTGAATATTCTTAACACTACTGAACTCTACAGTCAAACATGGTGAAGATGGCAAATTTTATGTTGTGTGTTTTTTACCACAATTATAAATAGTTTTAAAAGCATATGCTATACCTGTGTTAGATTTTTTAACACAAAAAAATATAAGGAATAATACAAATGAGGTTCTTTTTTTTTTTTTTGTGACCGGTAAGGGGATCACAACCCTTGGCTTGGTGTCGCCCACACCGTGCTCAGCCAGTGAGTCACCGGCCATCCCTATATAGGATCCGAACCTGCGTCGGGAGCGTCGCTGCGCTCCCAGCACCACACTCTCCCAAGTGAGCCACGGGGCCGGCCCCAAATGAGGTTCTTAATTCTCATAGCCTGGGCACCCTTTTCTGACATTTATAAAAATAAAAGTTCATATACACAAATGGTTAGAAGACTTAAGTATTCTAGAAAAGCATAATTTATATCTACTTTGAAAACTTTACACACAAAAAAAATCTTTCTTACATCATTCTGGGTCTTGCTTTTTTCACCTAATAAACTTCGGGGGTGATCTGAATCAGCACATCCAGCTGCTGCTTCTTTTTGACAGTTTCACGGTCCTAGTAAGAGTCGCTGGTTTTGAACCCTTATTCCAGGTTGGTTACTGTTCCAAGTGATCAGCACATGATAGCTCAG
>NW_007836837.1:0-736 GCF_000696425.1 Galeopterus variegatus
AATTACATTGTATAATGTTGGCAATAGTAATTATTCTAATTTGAGCATCACATATTGCACACGGGCATTGATATTCAATTCTGTACCTCACAGATATGTACAATCAATTATGTTACAATAAAAAAAAATTTATTAAAGATTTTTTAAAAAGAATTATGAATCAGAATGGCACCAAACTTGTATATAGCAATTCTGTAAAGTAGAAGAAACTACAGCAATGACTCCATAATTCTGAGGGAAAATGATTTTCAAAATGAGATTCTATACCAAGGCAAACTATCAATGAAGTTTGAATGTATAACAAAGACATTATCAGACTTTCAGCTCTCAGAAATTTTACTTCCTTTATACCACCTCTTAGAAAGCGCTGGAGGGTGCATTCCAGCAAACCAAGAAAGGAGGACATTGGAACAACAAAATCCAGGGGTTCTATCCCAAAAGACCTGCAAGTGGGGTTCAAAACTAGAACAATATACATAGATTCAAGTGGAAGGACAAAGAGCTCCTGGAGGAACATTTTTGAGGGGAAAAGACGGAATTTATTTGTTCAAGTATATGAAAATATTGATAAGTATGTGTGACAGAGACATTGGTAGAGCATTTGGGAGAAAATGACAGTAAGTACAAAGACATGAAACAAATGAAAACAAGAGACAAGTATTAACCCATAAAGGGTTGTACAAGATAAAAGACATGATAGTAGTGAACAACACAAGGGTACTTCAAAAAGTTCATG
>NW_007836838.1:0-736 GCF_000696425.1 Galeopterus variegatus
TTAGCCCCCACTGTCTTTGAAGAGGTGATTGGATTATAGGACCGTGCAGTAGTGAATGGATTAAAACTGGGTGCTGTTATGAGGGCTCTAAAAAAAGAGAAGAGTCTCTCTCTCTCTCTCTTTCTCTCTCTCTCTCTCTCTCTGTTTCTCTCTCTCTCTCTCTCTGCCCTCTCTACTTCCACCATCTTGCAACATGAGATCCCTGGGTCACTCACACTACCACTAGATGGACTTTGGACTTCCCAGACTCAGAAACTATAAGCAATAGATTTTGTTTTTCCTTACAAATTACCCAGTTTCAAGTATTTTGCTATAAGCAACAGAAATACACTGATACATATACAGAGGAATAAAGATTAGAAGGACAGTAGACTTTTAAAAATGCATACTTTCTTCTGACAGTGGAGCAAACATCTTTAAAGCACTAAAAGAAAAAAGAAAATAACAAACTAAATGATAACAATGTAGAATTTTAATTTTATATTCAGAATCAATATATTTTTAAAATTAAGACAAAATAAATAATTTCTGAGATGGAAAATCTGAAAGAATTTGTCATAAACCAACTTACACTACAAGTTAAAGGAAGTCTTTCACACAGAAAGAAAATGATACTAGATGGAAATCTACATTGGTGTGCACAGGCACCAATGCCTTGTCTAATTAGCTACATTGGTAGTAATCCAACCCTTCAAGTGCTGCTGTGACAAAATAGATTGATCCTTTGCATCTATAC
>NW_007836839.1:0-736 GCF_000696425.1 Galeopterus variegatus
CATCGGACAGAGGTAATTGATCTAAGTAAACTCATCCGACCAAGCTCATCGATCAAAGTAAGGTCATCCAACCTAGCTCATCGATCAAATTAAACTCATCAGACCAAGCTCATCAATCTAATAAACTTATCAGACTAAGCTAATCGATCTATGTAAACTCATCAGACTGAGCTAATTGATCTAAGTAAGCTAATCAGACCAAGCTCATCGATCTAAGTAAAGTCATCAGAGTTATATAATCGATCTACTTAAACACATCAGACCAAGCGATCGATCTATGTAAACTCATCAGACGAAGCACATCGATCTAATTAAACTCATCACACCAAGCTCATCGATCTAAGTAAACTCATCAGTCCGAGGTCATCGATCTAAATAAACTCATCAGACCAAGCTAATCTATCTAAGTAAACTCATCGGACAGTGCTAATTGATCTAAGTAAACTCATCAGACCGAGCTCATCGATCTAAGTAAACTCATAGGACCGAGCTCATCTATCTAAGTAAACTCATCCGACCTAGCTCTTCGATCTAAGTAAAGTCATCAGACCAAGCTCACCGATCTAAGTAAACTCATAAGACCAAGCTCTTGGATCAACGTAAACTCATCATACCAAGCTCATCGATCTAAGAAAACTCAGTATACCAAGCACATCGATCTAAGTAAATTCATCAGACCAAGCTCATCGATCTAAGTAAAGTCCTCCGACCAAGCTCATCGATCAAATTAATCTCA
>NW_007836840.1:0-736 GCF_000696425.1 Galeopterus variegatus
AATGAAACCTCTTTGCCATCTTTATTTTAGGAAAGTCATCTGTTATGCATAGTCGTTAGAGTTTAGATTCCACAACTTGATTGCCTGGGCTCAAGTCCTAGCTTCACCACTAACTGTGTGAATTTGAAGAATTAACTTAACCTCTCTGTGCTTTCATCTGTAATTTGGGGGTAGCAAGGGTATCTACTTCAAAAGGTTTTGCAAGAATTAAATGAGTTAAAATACATGTAATACTTAGATTAGAACCTGGTACATGGTAAGCTCTACATGCCTTAGCTATTGCTGCTGTTATTATTAAAACCATATAGATGAGGTTTTGACAATCATTTTTGGCAAGAAGCAGAGAGAGAAGGCGCTGAAGGTATTGGGCACCTGAGCAAGGAGAGAGACAAATGAAAACAGAATGAAACTAATTCTTTATACAATTTTACTTAGTCTCAGGCCTGCTTATAGATATGACTAAAGGATAGTAAGCAGGGGAGTAAACGAGGCTCTCTCTCAAAGATTTTTCTGTCTCTGAATTCTATAACGTTTTTTAAAAGAAAAAGGGAAACATGTAAGAACCCTTAACGAAAACATTGCACATATCCAACAACAGAGTATTTAATTAGGTGTAAACTCTGACCTACCCATATAATAAAAAACTGAATGTCCTAATTAAAATGCATGTTTTAGGGGGCTGGCCCGTGGCTCACTTGGGAGAGTGTGGTGCTGACAACACCAAGCCAAGGGTTAA
>NW_007836841.1:0-736 GCF_000696425.1 Galeopterus variegatus
TCCTGGATGCTTATTAATATTAATAAAAAGGTCTCCCCTTTCCAGCTTGGGATCCTGCAGAACAGGAAACAGGAAAATAAAGCTTTTGAACAGCTGTGATTGACTATTGGAATTCCATCTGTCTGAGGATGAGAACACTATGATGAAATCCATTCCATGGCATGGGATAGGAGTCTTCCAACTAGCATCTCAAAATTCACACCCACTTGGGAAGTCTCTGAAGGGAAGGATATCTTGCAAGTGGTTGATCAAATACAAGAGACACTTCCCGGCCATTTTTTAAAACACAATAATAGTAATATGTTCATAATAATAGCTCACATGTATTATAAGTGAGCCAACTACAGCGCCACGCCCACAAGCTTTTCCCATGTAATTCTCATAACCCTATGAAGTGGGCACTATCATTCTCATTCCCATTTTAAAGATTAAAAACTGTGGCTTAGCACAGTAGCTTATCCGAGGTGGCAGAGAAAGGATTTGAGCCTGTGCTGTCAACCACTGTCAGCGTGGCTAGCTGAGCAAGGCTCTGCAACTTTAAAACATACACCCAACAAAAAACCACAGCTGCTCTCAACTGAATTCTCTGTATCCTTGGGGGACGAGATAACCCCAAATCATTTAGAAGTGGCCTCGGGAGACATGCTGTGTATTTTTTGCACCTGCTTCTGCTGTTGCAGACTTCACGTCATAGTACTGCTTGGCTCTGGCTGACATCTCTGATCTGACTTCTGAG
>NW_007836842.1:0-736 GCF_000696425.1 Galeopterus variegatus
TGACTTTGCCTTTATTTTTGAATGATAGTTTTGTTGGATATAGAATTCTTGCTTGAAGTATGTTTTCTTTTAGCAATTTGAATGGTCATTCCACTGCCTCTGGTTTTGTTGTTTCTGATGCCACATCTGCTGTTAATCATATTGTTTTTCTCCATGTAATTCATTGTTTCCCCTTGTTATGTTCAGGATTTTTCTCTGTCTTTGGCTTTTAGCAGTTTGACCATGATGTGTCTAGGTGTAGATTTCTTTGTGCTTATCCTTTCTGAGGTTCATTGAACTTTTCAGATCTCTAGATTCTTTTCTGTCAAATTCAGAAAGCTTCAGGCCATACTTTCTTCAAATATTTCTTCAGTCTTTTTTTCTCTTCTTCTGGGAGTGCTATTACATGTATGTAGGTGTTCTTCATGTCTCTAATGCTCTAGTCACTTTTTTTTTTTGCTCTGTTCTTTAGATTGGATAATTTCTACTAATCTGTATTTAATTTCACTGATTCTTTTTCCTGCCATCTCAAATCTTCTGTTGATCCAGCCTTCTGAATTATTCATATTCATATTACTGTACTTTTCTATTTGAGAATTTCCATTGTATTCTTTTGTATAGTTCATTTTTCTACTGAAATTCCCTATCTGTTGACTCACTGTCATGATATGTTCATTTAAATCTTTAAACATAGCATTCCTTAATTCTTTGAACTTAGTTATAACAGCTGTTTTGAAATCTTTGTCAACTGAAATCA
>NW_007836843.1:0-736 GCF_000696425.1 Galeopterus variegatus
AACTCCATCATATTTCCTCTTTCTTTCTTCCTTTTTCTTTCTTTCTTCCTCTTTCTTTCTTCCTTTTTCTTTCTTTCTTCCTCTTTCTTTCTTTCTTCTCCTTTCTTCCTTCCTTCCTTCCTTCCTTCCTTCCTTCCTTCCTTCCTTCCTTCCTTCCTCCTTTCCTCCTTCCCTCCCTCCCTTCTTTCTTTTCCTCCCTCCTTCCCTCCCTTCCAAATGTGGTGAAACGAATACAAAAATAACAAATATGAATCTATAAAACAAGTTGGACCTTTCACCCTTTTGCCCCAGGGCAACAAGTAATGGCAACAGAGGCAAGCTGAAATAGTAGATTAGAATTAGATAATAATAAGATGCTTAGTTTATGTAGCAAGAAAGCAAACTAGAGGTAGAGAGATTTGTATTAGGAATATCTGAAAACTTTTCTAGTAGAAAGCACCCTCTCTCTGTGTATTAATGCTTTTTGTCTTTCCAATGAGCTGTCATTGATCCTCTTTTTTATTTTACTACATTTTTATGAAAAAGACAAGGAATTAGTCACAAAGATATTTGTGCAATTTCACATCAAATATTGAAGACAAAAGTAAAAGTAAAATAGCATTTCCTTCAAAGCTTCCCAAGTATTGGGAAGAAACACTGGTAAAGCAGGTGCAGAACCACATGCAGTGACGAAGCGAGAAAACGGATGTGGCATCCCAAAGGGAAAGGGTTTCTATTTGTTCATTTTGTTTTTCTC
>NW_007836844.1:0-736 GCF_000696425.1 Galeopterus variegatus
CTTTTGCATTCTACATCTGATCCATCAGCAAAACCGACAGTTCTGTCTTTGAAATAGATCCAGAATAGGACCACTTCCGATGCCCTCACTATAGTATCCCAGTCTGAGCCATCGGCACTTGCAAAGAAAAAAGTTCTAATTGGTCTTCCTGCTTCCATCTTTGCCTCCCTCCAGCAGCCAGGGTGATCCTCCAAATGTATGGCAGACCATGTCCCTCCTCTGCTCAGAACCCTGCAGTGGCTCCCCATCTCCCTCAGAGTCAAGGACAAAATCCTAAAACTGACCTACCAGGCTCTCCATGTTCTGGCTATTCACCAGACCTCCAGCCCCAGGACCACGTTCACTCACCTCCCGTTACCTCCCTCAGTTCACTGTGCTCTCTCAGCCTGCTGGCCTCTGGGCTGTGCTTCAATCACACCAAGCATGCACCTTGTCAAGACATTGGCATTGGATGTGCCTTTTGCCTGGCAAGCTCTTCCCCCCGATAGCCCCATGACTGGCTTCCTCACTTCCTTAAGTTCTCTACTCCAGTGTTTCCTTATCAGAGGCCTTCCCTGACCATCTTAAATAAAATAGCATGCCCCACCATCACTCTGTATTTCCTTCTCCTGCTTCTCCATGCTGTTTACCACCACCTGACAGATTATACATTTTATTTATGTCCTGTTCTCTCCCCTTAGAATATGAGCTCCAGGAGGGGAGATTTTTGTCTGTTCTGTTTACTGCAATATTCCCA
>NW_007836845.1:0-736 GCF_000696425.1 Galeopterus variegatus
CACCCCTGAGGTCCCTGGTTGCCTCTGTGGTGCTGCACATGAGCTGGAGCCAAACACTACCCTTCAGCTCCCACCCTCGCCCCTATGGGAGCAAGTAATTTTGTCTTCGAAGTTGAGTCCTCCTCTTTCATTAAACCCTTGGATCCCTCCTTCCTCTAGAGTGACTGAGATCTTTGCCTCTTTGAGGTTAGGTTTTCATAAACGAAGGCATATTAATTCCTTCAGGGGACAAGGGAAATATTACACTTAGAATGTCTAGGGAGAGGAATGCACAATGTCTCATTCTTTCTTGAAAGATGAAAAGAGGAATTTACCACTCAGGTGATGCACTGGTTCATATATTCAGTGACATGCTTGTTTCTTTAGCTATAAGGTGGGCTTCTAAATGGGGAAAAAAAATCTTTGTTTATAAAGTCAAAATTTTTATACGGAGGAACAATTGTATACAATATTCTGTATACAATGTTTTGTATAATGAATACAACAACAACAATAGAAACAAGAAGCATAGAGTACTAAATACACTAAATGACATATTTAGACTAGGAATCATGAACCACGTCTACCTGCAGAGGCTAGTTTTGGTAAAGGAGGTGAGTGGAGAGCCCGAGGGAACTGCAGGAACTCCAAGCAGCACCCTATCAATGCTGCGCAGCCAGTGTGTACAGTCTGGAGTTTAGGTCCAATTTTGCCAGATCTCTAACTTTTCAAGAGAAGCTGCAATGACAGATTTTCA
>NW_007836847.1:0-736 GCF_000696425.1 Galeopterus variegatus
CTATGGCCTGCAGCCTTACTCAAGCCTCTGAGGATGACTTGGACTGTTCTGTTGGCAGCAGGATTCCTGCTGAAGCATCAAGTCCAGACTCTGATCACACACCAGGAAAGGCCACATGAGGACACCGAAGTTGAACATCAACAAGTTAAGAAGAGAGAACTGGGGAGAAACCAAACCTGCTAAAACTGTGGCCTTGGACTTCCAGGCTCTAGAATTATGGTAAAATAAATAAATTTCTGTTGTTGAGAAAAAGAAAAATTAGCAATAGAAATTCACAGATAAAAAAAGGTGAAATGACAATTCATTCCATAATTTTTTTATTAAAAAATAATTGATTAAACATGTTTCAGTGTTACAGAGTTGAATATCAATACCTGTGTACAATGTTTGGTGATCAAATCAGGACAATTAACAAGTTCATCATAAAAATAAATAAATAAATATGGATGACCTTTAATGGTATGCTTTCTTGTGCAATTTAATGATTAAAGGTTTATCATTTCATTGCTTAAAGTTTTGTTACAGAGGGTTTATGATTGCAAATAGGTTTTACGATTGCAAATAGGTTTTACCTATCTTCCTTTATGGCAATAATATTTCAGGGCATGCTAGATAAATTGCATTCAGATGCTTAATCACTATTTCAGTTAGAAAGTTACTACTTAAGAATGAATTTGCATTAAGCCTATTCACTGGGGTCAGGACTCCCTCTTCAGCAAAGGGTGCTGGGATAATT
>NW_007836848.1:0-736 GCF_000696425.1 Galeopterus variegatus
TAAAGTACCAAGATATTTATTATCTTAAGCGTGAAGATACTGTAGTGCTTACACTGGGATTATGATCGTTTTTATTATGCAGTTTAAGGGAAAGCAAATTTTTGAAATATTTTATAATTCTACTTCCTCTCCTCCAGACCAAAAATGGATAAAATGTCCTACTTATGTTTTCCCACTCATTCTATGTAAACCATTATATAAGTATTACTGTGCTGTATTTTAATTACCTGGTTACTTGATTTCCTGCTCCACTTAACTGTTGCCTTTTTAGAACCATGACTTTGATGAGTTATTTAATTTAACATATAATCGAGAGATATGTTGAAGGTAGACTCAGCAG
Source organism: Galeopterus variegatus (assembly GCF_000696425.1). Classification (NCBI taxonomy): domain Eukaryota; kingdom Metazoa; phylum Chordata; class Mammalia; order Dermoptera; family Cynocephalidae; genus Galeopterus; species Galeopterus variegatus. Next base: position 341 of record NW_007836848.1, read on the forward strand.
TATTTAATAATTGATTACACATGTTAGAGGAGTAAGAGGAGGAAAATAGAACTACTCATAGGTTTATGATATCAATAAATAGGTGGAAATGGAGCTATGAACTAAAGTATGAGATACAAGTAGGATATTTGCCTACAAGTGTTTTAAGGTAAATTATTGATCTGGTTCTTATGTTTACATCAGTTGTAGGTGTACTATCTTTGTGTATAAAAGTAGTAACATTATATAATGATAAAATTAAGGCTTAGATCATTTATTTTTAATTTTCTAATATCATACAACTAATGAATGCTAAAATGAGGAGAAGGTCTCCTATTTACTGGTTTCATAAACCAATCCAATTATAGAGAAAGTGAAGGAAAATGGTCAGGGCCCCTCAGATGTTCAGAATCTTAC
>NW_007836849.1:0-736 GCF_000696425.1 Galeopterus variegatus
CAAGCCCTCTGTCACAAGCAACAACTCCCACCCTGCGGAGGACGAGGACTCTGTGACATCAACATATGAACCAGAGACTCAGGACACAACCTACCAGAATCCAGTGAGCACCAGCCACAGTGACACATTCACCCCGGATATTTCCTGTGAGTAACTTCTGTTCCCATGTCCCAGGCTGTCAGCCCAAATCCACGCAGCCAGAGTCCAGGGCACTCAGTCCCTCCCACGTCCAGATACACAGACCTTCACTCCCGGACACACAGGCTGGCCATGTCTTCCTGCCCCGCGCCTATTCGGGCACATCCAGCCATGAGCCAAGAAGAGGAGGGGAGGGCTTGCTCCTGTCTTGAGAGGCTCAGGATCAACAACAGGTGATGGGAGGAACAAGTTAATATCTCAGACTCAGGCTCAGTGAGCACAGGGGTTATAGTTGAAACTTTTTCAAAATTTTTTTCATTGAATCATAATTGATTATACGTATTTTGGGGGTTTAATGTTGACATGTTGATCAAATCAATATTAGTAGCATATATATTGTTACAATTCATACTTATTCTTTACGCCCCTTGTCCAATCTCTCCCTAGCCTCTCTCCCTCTCCCCTCCCACCTCCTATAACCCTACATTTCTTCTCTCTTTCTGAAAGAGTAATAGTTACTCTGTTGATTTCTTGCCCAGATCATCTGTCCAATGCTGAAAGGTATGTTAGGGTCCCTCAATATTATTGCAGGGCAGAT
>NW_007836850.1:0-736 GCF_000696425.1 Galeopterus variegatus
CACTGAGGAGGAGGTGGGGCAGAGACCTTTGTACAAAGAACTGAAACTGGAGCGAGGTCAGGTTTCCCCAGGCTCCATGGCTGTAAGTGGCTGAGCCTGGGGTGTGACCCAGGATTGGGACCTGAAGTTGACCCTGTGGGGAGTGTGTGCTTTCATAGAAGCTGGCTGTCACCGGGAGCATGTAACAGGGGGAATTTTGCTCATAAAATTACTCCTAGAATCCATTTATGAGAGGCTAATCGTCAGTTTTAGATTAAATGTTACTGCTTTTGAGCTAGGTTGGATAGACTGGATAATGGTACAATTAACTGAAATGGGGAAAGACAGGTGTGGAGGGAATGGAGGAGAATAAAATGACCCTTCTTGTCTACCTAGCTGCCAGGAGCCACCCCTGCACAAGTGCCGTGGGCCCACTGGGTGCAAGCAGGATTCATCTCCATGTAGTGGGGCTGGGCTCTCTATGAGGAGATGGGCTGAGGAATACAACTGAGTTTATATTTTTATTCACTGAGAACCAGAAAATAACCCAAAATCCCTGGGAAGAACTTCATCCAAACCACCACACATATGTTTTATACAAAAGAACTAACATCATAATATGTAATTTGGCCCTGCCTTTCTTGGATTAGAAATAGTTTTTTCCTCTGTCAGCTCAGTTTAAGATATAGCAGAGAGTACTAAGGGAATTCCCTCTTGTGCACTGTTGGGCCCTGGGCTGTGCACTTTCAGCCCAACC
>NW_007836851.1:0-736 GCF_000696425.1 Galeopterus variegatus
TCAGACCGAGTTTATCGATATAAGTAAACTCATCAGACCGAGCTCATTGATCTAAGTAAACTCATCAGACTGAGACCATCGATATAAGTAAACTCATCAGACCAAGCACATTGATCTAAGTAAATTCATCAGTGCAAGATCATCGATCTAAGTAAACTCACCAGACCGAGCTCATCAATCTACCTAAACTCTTCAGACCAAGCTCATCAATCTAAGTAAAGTCATCAGAGAAAGATAATCCATCTAAGTAAACACATCGGAACAAGCTCATTGGTCTAAGTTAACTCATCAGACCAAGATGTTTGATCTAAGTAAGCTCATCAGACCAAGCACATCGATCAAAGTAAATTCATCAGACCAAGCACATCGATCAAAGTAAACTAATGAGACCAAGCACATCGATCTAAGTAAACTCAACAGACCGAGCTCATCGATCTAATTAAACTAATAAGAATAAGCTCATCGATCTAAGTAAACTCATCAGAGAGAGCTAATCGATCTAAGTAAACTCATCAGACAGAGCTCATAGATCCATGTAAACCCATCAGACCAAGCTCATTCATCCAAGTAAACTCATCAGACCAAGAACATTGATCTAACTAAACTCAACAGACCAAGCACATCAATCTAGGTAATTCATCCGAGGACGATCATCGATCTGAGTAAACTCAACAGACAGAGCTCATCGATCTAAGTAAACTCATCAGACCAAGCACATCGATCAAAGTAAACTCAT
>NW_007836852.1:0-736 GCF_000696425.1 Galeopterus variegatus
GAGGCTGGACTGGGGGTGACTTACGGGGTTGCGGGTCTGTGGCAGTCTGACGAGCTTCTCTATCATATTTCAGTTTTAAAGTAAAGAACTCCAAAATTCTTGTCGACTTTTTTCTTTATCAGAGGTGCTTTTTAAAGTTGAATTGATCATACATATTTGTGGGGTAAATAGTTGAATATCAATACCTGTGCAGAATATGTGGTAATCAAATCAGTATAATTTGTGTATTCATCATTACAAAATGTAATCATTCTTTGTGACCCTTAACCAATTTCTCAGTAATTCTCCCTCCTGTCCTGTTTCCCACCACTAGTAATAACAGTTCTCTTCTCTGCTTTTGAAAATTCAGCATATCATTTTGATCTTTCTTTCTTTTTTCCTCCCACTTATGAGTGCGGACATGCAGTATTTCTTTTTCTGTGCCTGTTTTATTTCGCTTAACATAATTTTCTCCAAGTTCATCCATGTTCCTGCAAATGGAAGAATTTCATTATTCTTTATGGTTGAGTAGTATTCCATTGTGTAACCTACTACATTTTCCATATCCAGTCCTTTGTGAAATGTCTATTCAGATCTTTTGAACATTTTTATATTGGCTTACTTGTTTGTTTGTTTGTTTTGCTGTTAGATTGAGTTCCTTCTTATTCTGCATATTAACACCTTATTGGATGTGCAGTTTGCAAATGTTTTCTCCCATTGTATAGGTTGTCTTTTCACTCTTTTGACTGTTTCCTTT
>NW_007836853.1:0-736 GCF_000696425.1 Galeopterus variegatus
AGAGGAAGAGGTGACCCGGCCCCCGAGTCCCCTCCGCACTCTCAGCCCGGGCCAGCTCAGCGCTTTTCCCCATGTTGGAGCTAACTTGCTGTTTGGTGCTGAAAAAGAATCGCTCTGCCCTGAAGATTACGGTGACCCTAACTTTCCCTAAAAGATGGATAAGGTTGTTCCAAAATTCCAATTCAATATTGAGAAATAAACTTGAATGTCAAAGCTGGAAAATGTTGCTTTGAGCAGAAGTGAGGTCCCCGTGCCTGGAGTTGGGCATACATGAGTTGGTTAAAGACTTAGTATAGACACGAGACGACATTTAAGGACTGGTGGGGTGGCTGGAGTATATGACGTCAAGGTCTTTTTGAGTCTTAGCTGCAGGAAGACTTCTTTCCTTCCCAGGCCCTGTCCTCAGTGCAGATTCAGGGACTAGTGTAGGATGACATGGTGGGGTACAGGGATGTGAGTCAGAGCGGGCCACTGCTCTGTCGCCTGATGAGGGGCTGCTGGCCTCTGGGGTGCTTCCTGGTATCTCTCGTCCTTGCATCAGAGAGCCTCCGTGCCGACCCACAGGGCTGCCATGACCCCAGGACACAAAGACCTTCTTTCCTAGCCTTAAACTACCCGACGCCCCATTACCAATAGTGCCCTGTGTCCCGCTGTCCAGACCTACGGCTGCTTCACGGTCAGCCCCCGTGATACCTTCTGGAGGGAGCACTTTTGGGTTTCTGACCCCATTTCTTCT
>NW_007836854.1:0-736 GCF_000696425.1 Galeopterus variegatus
CACTTATTGGTGGGAGCTAAAAATAAATAAATAAATTCACTCACACACACACAAAAAAACCTGGGGGGGGGAGGGAGAAGATATAACAACTACAATTTTTTGAAGTTGTTACGACAAGAAAATGGAAAGTACATTGTTGGGTGGGAGGGAGGAGAGGGTGGAGGGAGGGAGGTTTCAGTAATGGGCCATAATAATCAACCTCATTGTATATTGACAAAATAAAAATTTAAAGGAAAAAAAAAAAGAGTATTTTAATCTCTAATTCAAAATACACAGATGATATAGACATAGATATACCCACAGATAAAAGTATCCATTTAAAAACTACCATGTTTCCTTTTGTAGAGGCCAAAGGAAAACTTCAGCTCTAAAATTTCATCAATAAAAATCGGGCCGGCCCGGTGGCGCACTGGATACTGCGCCGCTTGGGAAGCGCGGTGGCGCTCCCATCCAAGGGTTCGGATCCCATATACAGACCGGTTCCCGCTCACTGGCTGAGCGAGGCGCGGGAGCAACACCGAGGCTTGCAATCCCGTTGCTGGTCCCCGGTCCGGTACGGGGGCAACACTGAGGGTTGTGATCTGTTGCCGGACACGGAAAAAAGACAAAAAGACAAAAAATAAAAAAAATAAAAAATAAAAAAAATAAAATAAAAATCACTGACAAATTTAGATAAATAAGAAAAAATGGCAAAACAAATTTTATTATTTAACATGCTGGGAGAAAATAAAGCATG
>NW_007836855.1:0-736 GCF_000696425.1 Galeopterus variegatus
AAAGCTTTGGTAATATCCAAGGGTAAGAGGATTTGGGGTTCCATAAAGTCAACCTTAGTTCTCTAAAACTGTCTGGTAAAAGGGATTCCAAATTAGACCATTAAAAACCTCTCCAGGCTAAGAAGTCAAGCCACAGATCAGACCAGTCATGTCCTGTTACAAAGAGAAGAGATTCTTATTGATCTTACTCAAATACCTTTATTACCATAAAAATAAATATATCAGTAAGCATTTACAAATTTTAAATGATAAATTTAAATTTTAAGGGATAACATAGAAAGAACAATACAAATTAAAAGTATACTTTGACAAATTGCTGTAAGTTGCATGTATAGCTGAAGAGAAAAGAGAAAGGGTGTTCTTGAATCTGGAAAACAAAACATTAAATAACCAGCAATGTTTCAACTAAATGTCATAAAATTTATAATTACTTCTATCAGTTAACTCAATCCAATGAAATTAATTCTTGCTTTGCTTGATCTTGGACTAGCAGTTTCTTGATTAGAACTCTAGAAATTCTTACCTGGTTAAATACTATGATCTCTAAGTTATCAGGAACCTGTATTTGTAAGGTAGAAATTCTTATCTGGTTAAATACTATGATCTCTAAGTTATCAGGAACCTGTATTTGTAAGCTTTTATTCCATGAATTTCTTGCAATTTTGTATCATAGCCGTTTGCAAAAGTTTTCAGAAAAACCTCAGGATAATACAATAATTGTCTCTGCCTGACAAAA
>NW_007836857.1:0-736 GCF_000696425.1 Galeopterus variegatus
GTAAAATTGTGAAGAAGGAAAAAGAAATTCATGCCAGTTTTGCTGTCACACCTCAAACTGCAAGAGTTATGGACACAGTGCATGATAAGTGCTTAGTGAAGACGGAAAGGCATCAAATTTGTGGATGGAAGAAATGAACAGAAAAGCGTTCTGATTGACAGAAATTGGATTTGGTACCATCCACGGTTTCAGGCATCCATGGGGTCTTGAAATGTACTCCCTGTGATTCAGGGGGAACTACTGTATTCCTACTGTTGCTGCTTTCTAGCATACTCTTCCTTCTAGTTTCTTCCTACATAAGATTAATCCATTCTTCATGAATCAACTGAAATGCTTTTTCCTCTGTGAAAGTATCCTCTAATCTTACCAGAAAGAACTTTCTTTCATTTTCATTTAGTATTTGAAATAATAGATAATTTTAAAAATAATCACATTATATTGTATTAATTTATATGTGTGGTGACTCAGAACTGAGCATCCCCTGTAGTAGTAATGACTTCTTGGGCCTTAGATAAAATACAAATAAAAGACGAGAATTCTATAGCTCTCACGTTTGTCTGTTATGCCTTGTAATCACACAGCACCATGGTCAAAGTCTAACTTGAAAACTGATTTCATAAATTTTTTTTTGTCCCGGTGTTACATTACAGGCTCCATTCTTCTCCCTATTTCACATTTCTCACAGTAACTGACTGAATTATTTGCAAGGGAGGTTTAAGGGGAATCTACGATTGTG
>NW_007836858.1:0-736 GCF_000696425.1 Galeopterus variegatus
ATGTGCTTGGTCTGATGAGTTTACTTAGATCAATGAGATCGGTCATTTGAGTTTACTTAGACCAATGTGCTTGGTCTGATGAGTTTACTTTGATAGATGTTCTTGGTCTGATGAGTTTACTTAGATCGAACATCTAGGTCTGATGACTTAACTTAGACCAATGTGCTTTTTCTGTTGACTTTACTTAGATCGATCATCTTGGTCTGATGAGTTTATGTATATCGATGATCTCTGTCTGATGAGTTTACTTAGATCGATAAGCTCGGTCTGATGAGTTTAATTAGATCAATGTGCTTGGTCTGACTAGTTTACTTAGATCGATGAGCTTGGTGTGATGAGTTTACTTAGATCCAAGGGCTTGGTATGATGAGTTTACTTAGATCGAAATGATTTCTCTGATGAGTTTACTTTGATCGATGAGTTCGGTCTGATGAGTTTACTCAGATCGATTATCTCGCTCTGATGTATTTACTTAGATCAATGTGCTCGGTCTGATGAGTTTACTTATATAGATGATCTCACTCTGATCAGTTAACTTAGATCGATGAGCTCGGTTTGATGAGTTTACTTAGATCGATGAGCTCGGTCTGATGTGTTTAGTTTGATCGATGGACTAGGTCTGATTAGTTTATTTAGATGAATGAGCATGGTCTGATGAGTTTACTTAGGTCGATGTAGTTGGTCTGATGAGTTTAGTTTGATCGAATGAGCTCGGTCTGATGAGTTTACTTAGATC
>NW_007836859.1:0-736 GCF_000696425.1 Galeopterus variegatus
AGAAAACTTGTAATGAATTGTCCTATACTGTATTGAAGATAGGAAAAGAGAAGACAAATTAAATTAATGAATTTTATCCTTTGATAAATATAGGATCTGGTCTATGTGAGAAAATTTTATGCATATTACTTACCCCATATAATAATACACTGAAAAACCTGCTAAGTGTTTAATATTATTACTAATATTCTCTTCTGATATGGATATTACATAGGAAATAAAATGGCCTTTAGATTTACACATGTGCATTCAATGAATATTTGTTATGTTTTTGACTTTACAGACATTATTTAAGGTTTTAAATCATAGATTATAAAATAGACAAAAATCCCAATGGGGAATAACAGAAAATAAACAAAATCAATAAATATAACCTATAATGTTTGATATTTTAATAAATGCCTTGCAAAAATATTTTAAAAGTATAAATAATAGTGGTTGTAGTAGGACATATAATTTTTAAAAAAGTGATGAACCGTGCAAATCTATTTGCATGAAGCATCCTTTACAATCTACTTTTGTGATGAACTGTGCAAATATATTTGCATGAAGCATCCTTTACAATCTACTTTTGTGCCTCTTGGTGCAAAAGACTCTGAAAGTCTTAGAACTACATCTCCTAAACACACTTGAAACTAAAATTCTGGTGTAAAAAACATTTTACCAATTGTAAGCATTTGGGTGAATTTTGCAAAGTGAAAATGAGGTGAAGGACATTTTCCTGCTGTTCTGGTTA
>NW_007836860.1:0-736 GCF_000696425.1 Galeopterus variegatus
TGAAGCCTATCCTCCTCTGATGTGCCATTTCAGTTGTTTCTTTTCCTTGAAATTTTCCAGGTAATTCCAACTCATTGTGATCCCTCCATTTTTTAATTTATTAAAATTGTTTACACTCATTTTTCTCTACACAGTATCTCTTTTCTTTGGCCAGCCCAAGCCTAAAAGCAAACAATCAACACTCACACACAAAGAAAACAAAAAAATTTACATAACCGAACACATACATATTCTCACACACACATATATAAATTTATATAAATGATACATTTTTAATTCCATCTTATTTTTTCTTTTGGTTTAATTTTGTTGCCATGCCTTTTTTTATTTGCACTATTAATTTACTCCAGTCTATTTCAGATAACTCATGTCAAAATCTCAAAATGAAGTCTTTAATATTTTTCTCCATGCTCAGCTAAATAAAATGAAATTTTATCTTGATCAATATTAATTTTACAAAATGGCATTGCATTTCTTTATGAACATTACTTGATACTTCTGTGCTGCTAAATTTCAAAACTTCTAACTTTTCAGTATAGATTTAATTCATCCTTAAAATGGCAATAATAATATATTCCATGTATGTACCTCAAAATATTTATCCATGTACTGTTGAGTAATCTCTTTCCATGTATTTTACATTAAAGAGATGTCTTCATATTTGTGCAGTTATATTTATGGTGTTGTTATATCAAAGAGTTTAATTATCAGAAATGCGTCAGTCTATGTTTTACAT
>NW_007836861.1:0-736 GCF_000696425.1 Galeopterus variegatus
TAAGTATATTTTATATGTTAAACATCCTTAGTAATACACACACACACACACACACACACACACACACACACACACAGAGGAGTCTCCAAAAACTTCATGGAAAAAATGGAACTAAAAGATAATACAAATCTTTCCATGAAAGATTTTTTGAAGCACCCTTGTACACAAGTTGTGTATTTCTTATCTGAAACACTGAAGAGCAGAAGTGTTTCTGAATTCTGATTTTTAAAAATTCTGTAATATTTGCAGAATACATAGAGGTTGAACATCCTTCATCCAAAAATTCTGTATCTGCAATGCTCCAATAAGTATTTCCTTTGAGTGTCACATCAGCACTCAAAAAGTTTTGGATTTTGGAGCATTTCAGATTTGGGATTTTGGATATACATATGTACATAGACCTAGATATGTGTAGACTGTTGACCATGATTTGTTATTCATTCTCTGATCCAATCTTGGTTTATTTGAGGTGAGAGTATTTATTGTAGAAAGATGGTCACACTAATAAAGTTTTATATATATGTATGTATTACATATATATGAAATATGTATGTATTATGTATACATATGTAATATATATTACATATATATGTAGTCAGGATTAATGGTCCTGTTAGAGAAGCTAATCTTTCTCTTAGATAAAGTGGAACATAAAATGATCTCATCCGTCCTCTCTCTGGGGAGCAAGACAAACACTAAATATGTTAGTGAAAAAAGAATGTGAGTCGGTTACTTC
>NW_007836862.1:0-736 GCF_000696425.1 Galeopterus variegatus
AAGATGGGAGACAATTCCAAAAAACCAATATATATAAAAATTCACAAACAAAATTCACGTACGAAAAAAAGGTGAGTCAATAGGAAAAGATCAAGGTAAAAACTCACAAAAACTCAGTACATAGACCTAGGAATATAAAGTGAGATAGCTCCTTGTGGGCAGAGATACTGAGATACTGTGTAATTTTAGTTGCCATGTTACATAATCCAAAATATAAGTCTTAACACATCCTTATATACTCATTATATTTGTCACTTAGTATTTTTCTTTAATTGATTAGCTTTTAAGAAATATTTCAGTGTTTCAGTTTCTTTTGTTTTGCATATTTAAATTTTGAATGTTTTAAAGCATTTTTCTATTTGTCCATCAGGACTTAAGCTACATCTTTAAGGTTCAATATCTCTATTTCCAATACTGTTCGTTCTACATTAGCTGATGAGAAAGAATTCCATGTAAGAAAATACCACAGACAGCTAATATTTATCACTATAAACACTAAAATATTTTTAAAATAATTATTATGCTATACATACATCACATATTTTATACTTATTATTTCTTTTTTTATTTTTAATTGTACATATTTCTGGGGTGTGTGGTCCCAATACATTCATATATTGTACAATGATTCACTTAGGACAGATAGCCTATCCATTACCTAAAAATTTATCTTTTCCTTGTTGTGATTGCATTCAAGATCCTCTCATCTAGCTATTTGGAAATACACAATGTTCAT
>NW_007836863.1:0-736 GCF_000696425.1 Galeopterus variegatus
TTAGCCACTCTTTTAGAGTTGGGCTACTGGCAACAAATTCTTTTCCTAAAGGATATTTTCACTGGATATAGAATTCTGGCTTGACAATTCTTTTCTTTCAGCACTTGAAAAATATTGTGCAACTCCCTTCTGAACTTCATGATTTCTGATGAGAAACCTACTATCATACAAATTGTTATTGCCTTATAGGTAATGTGTCATTTCTCTCTCACTGTTTTTGAGACATTTCCCTTGAATTTGGTTTTCAAAAATTTGACAATGATGTTTCTTCGTGTTGATTTCTTTGGGTTTATACTGTTTGAGATTTGTTTGGCTTCTTGAATCTCTGGATTTATGTCTTTTGCCAATTTGGGAAGTTCTTAGCCATTATTTCTATGAGAACTTTTCCAGTCCCACCCTCTTTCTCCTTTCTTTCTGGGACTTCAATGACAAATATGTTAGATCTTTGGTTATTGTCCCACAGGTCCCTGAAGCTCTGTTCATTTTTTTACAATCAATTTTCTCTTTGTTGTTCAGATTTGGTAATTTCTATTGTTCTATGTTTAGTTCACTAATTCTTTCTTTGTCCCCACCATTCTGCTGCTGAGCCCATATGTTGACTTTCTAATTTTAACTATGTCTTTAATTTCTAAAATTTTTGTTGATGTTTCTTTATATTTTCTATTTTTTGCTGAGACTATTTTTTCAATTGTTTCTAATACATTCATAGTTGTTCATTGAAGCACTTTTAAAAGTC
>NW_007836864.1:0-736 GCF_000696425.1 Galeopterus variegatus
AGAGAGTTGGCTATTTCATATAAATCAGTGAGTTTTATATTACTGTGTTTACCTAACTCATGGCTAAGATTTTAGAATGGAAACTAGAAGGTCTTTATTTGCATCTATTTGTATGTTGATTTATGTTATACATATGTGAATTTTTCTACCTCTGGATAGTATTACCAAATTAATTCATAAAATTCTATACAGGAGCTCTACTCAAATTGCTTTAAAGATAAGTAAGCATTTATATAAGTTAAATATTTATAAAATTCCAAGATATATAGAAACTAACCCAAAAGCTTTTTAAGTTCACATAAATTGCGTAAATTTTTGGCACATAAGACTAGCTTGCTATTACTGTTTTAATAAAAACAGGTATGTCTTTTGAGTTATCAATGTTAAGTATAATACAAGCATACATTTTTATACTTCTTGGGTTAACTATTTAAACAAGGTAATATTATATTTACTAGATATTTAATATTATAAAAATTGTAAATTTAACCTAAGAACAAATGCTCAGGTACATGCATATCAGAGCAGCAGTAAAGCAAAAACCTTATGTATTTAGCTTTTTTAGCTAATTGCTTTTGAGATACTTGGCTAACATACATATGAAGTAAAATTAGTTAACAGTTAATAAAATAAAAATAATTAATAGTTAATAGTTAACTTCATTTTGAGAAAATGGCTAGCTTTGTTAAATCTTATAAAGTGTGTGCCCAAAAAGTTTCCAAAATATTTTTAGTAA
>NW_007836865.1:0-736 GCF_000696425.1 Galeopterus variegatus
GCACATTTTGATTAGCCTGATTTGGCCGTTACACAGTGTGTGTGTGTGCGTGTGTGTGTGTGTGTGTGTGTAAACATTATGTTGTACATTATAATTATATACTATTTTTGACCAGTCAATAAAAAAGTCTATGGAAGCCAACCTGGAGCCAACTGACATAGTCAATACCAGATATGGGCTAAAACTGGAAACCATTAACCAGGTCTGAAGCTTTTCTGATAAAAGTTCTCTATAATATTTTAAGTTTTGGCTCAAAAAAGAACTAAAAAAAAAAAAAAAAAACCACTATAAAATATTCTTTTTATATTGCGTAAGAAATCAATAACTATCATATATCTTAATAGGTACTTTTACGTACACAGAGTAATTCTGTTTATATTTCTTTTTGCAGGTTTATGAAATCTAGATTATATTTCAACTTTCTGATCTCAGAATATTTCCCCATTGATAATGATTGCATATTCTCAGTTTTGTATTTTCCTTGCAGTGCCAAAGTTCTGAGCCCATGTGAGCCATTTGGCAGACTATCTCACTCAACTCAATAAAAATTTCCAGGGTATTTGTTGCCTTAAAACGAATGAAGTTGTACATCCAATGTAGTGATGTGCAAGCACAGACACTAGAAACAGCACTAAATTGGGAAATAAGAGACTTTCAGCTTTATTTTTTATTTTATTTTTATTTTTTTTTGTCTTTTTTCCGTGTCTGGCAACGGATCGCAACCCTCAGTGTTGCC
>NW_007836866.1:0-735 GCF_000696425.1 Galeopterus variegatus
TAATAAAGCATCTGAGTGCTGGAAAACAATAGAAATTTATTCTCTCCCAGCTCAGGAGGTCAGAAGTCCGAACTCAAGGTGTCGGCAGGGTTGGCTCCTCTGGAGGTTGTAGTGGAAAATCCGTTCGTCTTCTTAAATGAGTCCAAAGCGTCTCTAGACTTTAATGATGATGATGGCTTGAAGACACATCACTCCCATCTCTGCCTCTGTCTTTGCACTGCCTTCTCCTCTGGGTGACTCTGTTTCCTTTTCTGTCTAAGGACGCCCTCGTTGGATTTAGGGCCACCCTAACCTAGGATGCTCCTGTCTTCCTCTTTACCTTAATTACTTCTGCAAAGACCCTATTTCCAAGTAAGGTCACACCCTGAGGTTTCCAGTGGACTTGAATTTTGGAAGGCACTATTCAACCCACTCCAACTCTCCTGCTTAAAACCTTCCAGTGACTTCCTGTTGCAACGAGAATAAAATCCGACCCCCTGTAAGGGCCTCAGGATCTAGCGCCTGCTGGCCCTGTCACCTCACGTCCCTCCACTCTGCCTTCATTCACCACGAGCCAGCTACACTGATGTCTTTCCCTCCTGTGATCGTGCCCTGGCATCCCAACTTCCAGGCCTTTGCAATTACCATTCCATCCTGTTGAAACACCATTTCCCCAGACTTTCACATGGCTGCCTCCTCATCATTCAGATCAAGACAAAAATGTCACATGCAGAAGCCTTTTCTGACCATTCCAGC
>NW_007836867.1:0-735 GCF_000696425.1 Galeopterus variegatus
TAATCTTTCAGAGTTTAAGTTTAGTTCAAAACAGATGCTTGTGTGTGTGTGTGTGTGTGTGTGTGTCTGTAAAAACTGGTACTTAAACATTTAGAAGAGACGTGGGCTTGGTACTGGGTGGTGCAACTAAAGAAGGCAGGTTCACATGCCCTCTTGGGGGAGAGAAGGAAATGAGGCTAAATAAAGCAGGTCATCGTGATTATGTTCTGTTAGGGAGTTTGTTAGAGAGAAGCACATGCTAGGACTTGAACAGTTAAGAGTACAATGAGATAAGGCCCTGGGTATTGAAAAAGGCAGAGTGGAGACGTGCCCAGTAAACTCACAGTGATTGCTCATTGCTTTCTAAAGTAAATAACATTTTTTTGGATATTACACCAATAACACAGGCAACAAAAGCAAAACTTAAACAAGTGGGATTATATCAAACCGAAAATCTTCTGTACAGCATAGAAAACAATTAATGAAATTAAAAGGGAAACTATTAAATGGGAGAAAATATTTACAATCTATATATCTTACAAGGGGTAATATCCAAAATATATAAGGATCACACACAATCCAAAAGCAAAAACAAACAACCAAATAACAACAAATAAGCCAATTAAAAAATGGGCAAAAAATTTGAATAGACATTTTCCAAAAAAAGACATACAAATGGCCAACAGGTACATGAAAAGGTGTTCAACATCATTAACCATTAGGGAAATGCAAATCACAGCCACAACAAGATATCAC
>NW_007836868.1:0-735 GCF_000696425.1 Galeopterus variegatus
CTGTTGGTTTTCAACATTAAGTACTGCTTAAAAGAAAATTAAGGCAGATTATTATTTTTTAATAGACTTTATATTTTAGAGCAGTTTTATGGTCACAAGAAAATTAAACAAATGATGCAGATATTCCCCAAATATCCCCTGTCATTTTTTCTTACTATAGATTCAGGTAAACCTATAATACAGAAAATTAATGTCATTTTTTCTTCGTATAGAAGCAGAAAATTTGGAAACTCTAGTAAAACATATTTTTATGAAACCCCTCATTCATGGCTCCAGCTCAATATATAGCATAATACCATTCAATGTTCGGTGAATTTTTTGTCATATTTTTTTCCTATGCATTTCTTATATAGGTGTGATTGTAGTTTTTATACATATATATATCTTTGCTTCTCACAAAGTGGTCTGTAGACCAGCAGCACTGGCATCGTGTCAATTAAAAAATGCAGAATCTTGGCCACCATTTTAGGCCTACTGAATCAGAATCTGTATTTTAACAAGATCTCTAGGTGATTAGTATCATATATTTACATACATGTATATTTTTATTCTACTTTTTCATTTGAACCAATAATAGAAGTGTTTTTTGTGTTATTAAAAACTGCACATAAATATAATTTTAAATGCTGGATGTATCATTATTTTATATAAACATTGCCTCTTTATTTATTTTTTTTTATTTTATTTTTTTTCTGATCAAGTCTCGTTTATTAGCCAGAAGGTCACAGTTTATAT
>NW_007836869.1:0-735 GCF_000696425.1 Galeopterus variegatus
ACCATCATCCTTGTGGATGCTGGCTACGAGGAAATGTAGCAGAAAATAAAAGTAGCAAACTCCCCAGGTAACCTACCTCCCTTTTCAGAAGCTAGGTTTGAAGTAAATAATTTTTTTCTCCATCAGACCCCAGAAGGCCTTTTTGAGTTCTTGTCAGATATGCAACATTGGCTTTCGCAGCTACAGACTACCAAAATAACCAGGCACAGAAAGTCAAGTTTTAGGTTATAGCCAGGCAGTTGGGAACCCTGGGCATCCTTTGCCAGATACTGCTACTCTCTAAGCCCTGTAAGTATGTAGTTGTGTACTTATGTTCATATCCATTCACCAACAGGCCTTTACTAAGCACCTGCTTTGTACTAAGCATGGTTCTAAGTACTAGCGAGACAGCAGTGAACCAAAAAGTGCAGAAGTTTCTGAGGCCCTTTTCTCACTACATTAGTCAACAACTCTGTATAACACAGATGACCTCCCTAGTCTCCTAGGCAGACAAACATCACATCAGGTGCTGATAAGAGCTATGATGAAAATAATGAGTGCAGTATAACAGAGTGTCTTTGAGGAGAGGGCAGGGGGACTTAAACTGGGGCAGGCATGGTGGCCGACATCCTGGTTGGGAAGAAAGAGACAATAAACAAACAAGCAAAATGAGTCAAATGGTGGTAAGTGCTATAGTGAAAAGTAAGGCAGGAAGGGGAGGAGCAATGGTAGGGAGGGTGTTAAGAAGTGGGTAAA
>NW_007836870.1:0-735 GCF_000696425.1 Galeopterus variegatus
TTCCTCCTCACATTTACAAATTTGTTCTCAGTGAGGTACTTGGGCACTTTAACTCATCCCTTTAAAAGGGACAAATCTTTCTGGTCTATGTAGCGATTTATCTGGCCTTCTCTCAATAGGCCTCTGGCCCGATTTTCCTAGCGATCAGAGGCGAAAACCTAATTTTTACAGACTAAGATCCAGAAAGGGTCTTTAGTATTTACCGGTGAGAGTGAGTGCAGAGCTCAGGAAAGGATACGTGAGCGGGTCAATATCCCGAGCTACTCCTGATAACATCATTCATCCTAGGAGCAGTAAGGCGTGTGAAAGGAAGGTCTGCATCCCATCCCCTTGGACCGGACCAGCAAAACAGCCCCGCGGATGGTTGGGGTCACCACACGGCAGGGCCAAAGAACGGCCTCGGCTCTTGGCTGTTAGGGACCTCGGCAGCAAGCCACCACTCCCCTCACTCCTTACTCTTCCCGCCCGGGGCCAGGAAGCCAGGCCCTACGGCTCAGCGCTCATCCAGGGCCCCGGAGTCCAGCCTGCTGACACCGAGGCGAGGTCTCACCGGGCCCACTCTGCCCAGCCTCCCCTACCCTCGCTTAGCATCTTTTCCCTCTTGGGGCGCCCTCCCACCCGCTGCCCCGAACGGTGTGAACTCACGGCCGCCGCAGCGCCGGTGAAAATGTCCTCCCCCTCGGTGTCGCTGTCCCCAGCCTCGGGTTCTGACCCCCCGGCCGCCCCCTCGGACTC
>NW_007836871.1:0-735 GCF_000696425.1 Galeopterus variegatus
TAAATGCAATGTGATGTCCTGGATAGGATCCTGGATGAGATTTAAAATATTAGGTTAAAATTAAGGAAATCTGAATAAATTATGAACTGTGGTTAATAACAATCTAACAATATTGGTTTATTATTTGTGATAAATATACCATACTAGTGTAAGATGTTAAAAATGGGAGAAATTGGATGTGGGGTATACAGGAACTCTCTTATTATCTTTGTAATTTTCCTATAAATCTAAAACTATTCTAAAATAAAAAGTTTATTTTTAAAATTGCACATAAAAATATGCTTCATAAACTATAGAACATACATCTAAATAATTGTTTCCCTAATTCTCTCTCTTTTTGAAATTATAGACTCTCTCTCAATGGGAAAAATACATTTCTTAATTACTCATCATCTGACCAGTTTATTAGATGTTAATTACAAATGATATTATACCAGCAAGACCCCAATGCATTTTTGTTGGGATTTTAAAAAATTTTAGTTGACAAATGGGGAGGAGCAACTATTAGGATGTTAGTAAACAGAATGAAAGAACAAACAACGTGATTGGAGACCTACTA
The DNA here is from genome assembly GCF_000696425.1 of Galeopterus variegatus. NCBI lineage: Eukaryota > Metazoa > Chordata > Mammalia > Dermoptera > Cynocephalidae > Galeopterus > Galeopterus variegatus. Next base: position 560 of record NW_007836871.1, read on the forward strand.
CTCCCACAGTCTTTACCTTTCTTGCTATCCCCACACAATTAAACAAAACCTATTCTCCACTGAAGCAGGGGGGAAGGGTCACAGTGGTGAAAGTCACAGGCTTTGGATTCCCCCGGACCAGTGCTTGCATCCTGGGTCTCTACCACTTACCACTTGTATGGCCAGGGGAAATTATT
>NW_007836872.1:0-735 GCF_000696425.1 Galeopterus variegatus
CCATGAGCCAGGGATGTGGGCAGCTTCTAGAAGACGGAAAAGGTAAGGAGACAGATTCTCCTGTACAGCCCCCAGAAAGTGAGGCCGCTCTGCCAACACCTTGATCTTAGCCCAGTGAGAACATGTCAGATGGCTGACTTACAGAACTGTAAGATAATAAATTGTGTTGCTTTAAGCAACCAAGTTTGTGGTAAATTGTTATAGCAGCAAGAGAAAACTCATGTGGAGCATGTAAAGTTAGAAAAAGAGGCCAAAGAGCAAATAATAGGCCAATTCAGTTTCAACTAAAGTTTAAAAAAAAATGGCTTAAATATCTCAAAATTGACCCATTACCAGACTGAATGATTGAGGAAGAAGATAAAACCTTCTGCTTTGGATGTTTTACAATTGGATGAAGGTGGGAGAAAACAGCTTGAACAGCATGTTACAGCAGTGATTCCCAACTGGGGCAATTTTGCCCCCCTGAAAACATTTGGCAATGTCTGGAGATATTTTTGGTTGTCACAGCTGGAAGGGATCTGCTACTGGCATCTAGTGGGTAGAGGCCACGGGTGCTGCTAAACACCCTGTAGTGCACAGGACAGCACCCCCCACAGAAATGTCCCAAAATGTGAGTAATGCTGAGGTTAAGAAACCCAGGTCCAAGAGAATACAGAGAGAACTCTATCTTTGTTTAATAAGGAAGAAATATCTATTTCATTCTGAAATAGGCTACAGGGAGAAAGATGCCTAGAC
>NW_007836873.1:0-735 GCF_000696425.1 Galeopterus variegatus
CTGTGTTTATTTTCTTAGCTTCTCATTGAGCAAATCTCAGTGGCCTCTCTCTGGTACAATAAGGTTAAAACAATGAATGCATGTATGAATAAATAAATAATTTTGTAGTTTATTTTGCTGGCATGAGTTGCAACTCATTTAAATGTCTTCCTGTCTCATTTTCTCTCAATTCAAAGTTTTATATTCTTCAAGATTCACAGACAACCTCACTGACTACAAAACATATCAAAAACTTAATTTAGCAAACATTAATTTATTACCTACATCAAGTTGGGCATAGTGTTAGGCACTGGAGATAAGGGACATGTATGGTACAGTTTTTGTCTTCCAGAAGTACACAGTATATCTCAGGAAGCTAATATATAAATAAATATTTAGTGTTATATTATGGTACTGATAATAATAACCCGACCCCCCCCCAAAAAAAAAAAAAGTGAGTACCAGCTGTGGAGGTAGCATGAAAAAAAAAAAAAGATAATTCAATGAGAGGAAGGTCAAGGTGAGTTCTTGGAAGAGATTTTGAGGGGTGGATAAAGGTCTTCTAGGAAGATCAAGGTTGGGAGTCATTTCCAAGCAGACGAAGGAGCCCATCATTTCTAACTTCCCAAACCTAGGACAATATACAGAATTTAAGTCAAAATGCCAAGAGAGAGACTTACATAAAGATCTATGCTCACACACAGAGTGGACCTTTCAATGAGCACAGAAGTAATTTTATTCTAATTATTCTATGAC
>NW_007836874.1:0-735 GCF_000696425.1 Galeopterus variegatus
GATTGCTTTTACTTTTCTTCTTCCTCGTCCTTTTCCTCCTCCTCTTTTTCTTTTTTTTTTTTTGGTGGGGGTTGGGTAGGAGAAATCACACATCCAAATATAAGATGTCTGTTGTGCACTGCAGCTCTGTGTTGCAGCACTTAGCTTAGCCAGTGAAATGCTCTGAAGAGTTGATTGATATCATACTATGGACAAACATCCTTGAACTTAGGACAGATCCTTTATTTTTTCAAGAAAATAAACTCTAAAATATGAGGACTTCAGAGGCAAAAAGAAAGCGCATGGAGCCGTGGAATATTCTAAAGGAATCTTGTCTTTTGTCCTGTGTTCTGACAAACATTTGCATCACCCCTGTCTTTCCATGTATGTGACACCTTTAGGATGCTTTGTGCTCCCGCAGTCTAGTTTCTCAGAACGGCCTGTCCCAGTCCACACAGTTGTGCTATTAGACACATTGTTTCATTAGACAAGTTTCTGAGTGTGTGTGAGGGAGAGGGGTGTTAAACTGTATTCTCAGCCAAAAATATTAACAAGTGTTTGAAATGTTTCTGGAAACATGGTAGCATAAAAAATAAATAAAAATAATAATGAAACAGAAAAGTTCTAATTAAAACATGGCTTTTCCACACATGAAAGAACTTAAAGGCCTTTGCTTGCTGCATCGTTTTAAAACAAATCTACTGCAGGGATTTCCACTGGCAACTTTAAGTTCTTCCCCAAATGGAGATAATTAAG
>NW_007836875.1:0-735 GCF_000696425.1 Galeopterus variegatus
GGGTACTACAGAGCTGCAATGCAGATTACAGTATTTGGCTAAGTCTTATACTATGTTTATTAAGGTTACATTTAGGAAGAAATATGAATATATATTTGCCTTCAGGCTCTTAAGTTTCATCGTTTGACTATTTAAAATATTTTTCTGAGCACAGAAGCAGTTCCACATACTTCTGAATAACACCTGCATGCAAAGTATGAAACAAACTTAGCTATAAAGCATCGTGAAAGAGAGCCCAGCTAAGACTAGTTTTACTAAAATAGAAGTACTTTACAGGAGAAAACAAGTCATTCTTTGTATTTATGATCAGAGTTCAATAATTAAATTCATAGATGACAAATGAAATATGTCCCTATTAATACTCTTCTGGAAATGAAAAACAAACTATTTTCTGAATTTGTAACATGTTGAAAATAGATCACATGCCTTTTTTTAAGTAGTTCAGGTTTTTTTAAGTATTTTAGTATTCAACAAATTATTCAACCTACTTACTTTGGTGATAACTTCCTAAATGATCTTGCATGAATGTAAACACTTAAGTAACTAGACGTAATTAGTCCTCTTCACAACTGGTTCATATCAAACTGTTCCCCACTCCCACCCCCATCCCAGGAGACTGGGATTTATAATTATGGAAAATACGTGTTCTTTTAAATTTTCCAAACTTATGTATAACATAAGTGTGATTTAAACTTATAAATTAGCCACTTGTTAGCTTAGAAAAACCATAATTTC
>NW_007836876.1:0-735 GCF_000696425.1 Galeopterus variegatus
TGTAGTCAGCAATCACTCTATTTTATTCACTTTTACATTATTCAGTAACATATATGTGGACCCAACCCTGATTAGTATAGTTCACGTATATTATAAATTTTAGGACAGTGAAGCCACTGCTCTTTGGGGATCATATTTTTTTTTTCTCCTCCCACTCAAGGGAAGTATCAACCGTCATCGTATTCCCATTAATTCATGATGCAGTGAGAGAGAATTATCTTACAAAATTCAACCAGTGAGGTGCCTTTCTTACACAGTGATTCACAAAGGGAAAGCCCTTCCATTAGAAAAGAACATAGAAGATCAAAAACCATGTTTGTGGGGGCTTCCAACATCACGTTCAGATTAGTTTTTCAGTGTTTGGATGTAAATCAGATTCGCTTACAGCAGTGTTCAAGTAGAAGTCTTCAGTCCTAAATATTTCTTATCCAGACAGCCTAAAGTAATCATGCATTTTGTCAAAAATGAAAAATATTTTAAAAAGAAGTCTTGAAAGGCTGATATATAAAAGCGAAATTACATGATAAAAAAAGAAGTAACATGATCAAAATATTACTGAACACAATATAATTGGGAAAGCCCTTATGCTTTTGGATTTTACAAAACAATCCCAGTCATTTTGAGCAGGTTTTAAAAATAGAGATTATAGGGCTGGCCCGGTGGCGTACTGCTAGAGTGCGCCGCTTGGGAAGCGCGGCGGTGCTCCCGCCGAGGGTTCGGATCCCACATACAGAC
>NW_007836877.1:0-735 GCF_000696425.1 Galeopterus variegatus
TTGTATGTATTTTGCTTCTTTCAGCTATGTCACAGTAATGTAATAATAAAATAATAATAATGACTGCTGGATTTGCTCAGATGCCTTTTCAGTATCTGTTGATATGATCATGTGGATTATCTCTTTTAATTTTGTTAGTATAATAGATTATATTGATAAATTTATTGATATTTCACTTCCCTCTTTATATTTCTAGAATAAATTATATCTGGTCAAAGTATGTTAATTATTCTTTTGGGCATTGTTAGGTTATATTTGCCAATATTTTTTGTAGGCTTTGCACCCTCATTTAGCTACTTACTATGTATGTAAGTAGCATACAACTTACTTAACCTCTCTGTGCCTCAGTTTCTTTTCTTACAAAGTACAGTTGACCCTTGAACAACACAGATTTGAATTGTGTGGGTCCACGTGTATGCACATTTTTTTCAATAAAAATATTGGAAAATCTTTGAAGATTTATGACAATTTGAAAAAACAGATGAACCGCGTAGCCTTGAAATATGGAAAAAATTAAGAAAAAGGTATGTCATGATGCATAAAATATATGTAGGTACTAGTCTGTTTTATCATTTACTACCATAAAATATACACAAATCTATTATAAAAAGTTAAATTTATCAAAACTTACATGCACAAACACAGACTGTATGTACATGGTGCCATTTGTGCTTACGAGAAATGTAAACTAACGTAAAGATGCAGTATTAAATCAAAGCTGCATAAAATTAACTG
>NW_007836878.1:0-735 GCF_000696425.1 Galeopterus variegatus
GGGCTAAATCGTGGCTGGTTCACAACATGCTGCTGAATAAAAGGCAGGCACAGAGCAGAAAATTCACCTTAGGAAACATGCTGGACACAATCATGGGTCTGACTCATGAAAGCATTTCCCTCCTTCCCCAGCTATTTCCAAAAGCAACCTTCAAATTTTACAATGGACGGTGTGGTGCTGGGGAAGGAGTGGGAACTTCACCTTCAAGCCGTCTCTGACATTTATCCCTTCGAGACCATTTGCTAGCCTGTGACCTTCAGAAAGCCCCTTAAACAACCAGGTCTCGTTTTCCTCATTTGTACATTGGAGGAGATATCAACTATCTCACAGATTTGTTGGAAGATGAAATAAATAAAGTTATTTTACTTTTCTTTTATGAGGAAAAGTAAAGATGTATATCATGGTTTCTGGAAATTTTCAGTTCAAAATCAAGTAAATGAGTCATTTCTTGGAGTTGAATAGGAAAGAAGTCCAAAGATTAAACTTCTATCCAGGCAATATTACTCCTGGGAAATATTGTCTAAAATAGACATAAAGATGCCCACAAACTTTCTCTGCCCAGTCTTTCCAAGAACATTCAGGAAGCAGTGAGACAGAATTTAGTTTAGGTATGTTGCTGTGGTATTAGGATAAGAAAGGGATTTAACATTTTCTACTGAATACCAGCTCATGCCAGGTGCTATGTTAGGTGTACTAAACACAACTTTCCTTTAATTCTCACCAGCAACCCTAGGA
>NW_007836879.1:0-735 GCF_000696425.1 Galeopterus variegatus
TCTAGGAAATATAATCAGACTAAGCTAATCGATCTAAGAAAACTAATGAGACCAAGCCTATTAATCTAGGAAAAATAGTCAAACCAAGCTAATCGATGTAGGTTTATTAATCAGACCTGACTAATCGATCAAAGAAAACTAATCAGACCAACCGAATCGATCTCAGAAAACTAATTAGAACAATCTAATCGATCAAGGAAAACTAATCTAACCAATCTTATCGATCTAACTAAAATCATCTGACCAACCTCATCGATCTAACTAAACTACTCGCACTGAGCTCATCAATCTAAGTAAATTCATCCGACCAAACTCATCGATCTAAGTAAACTCATCAGACCGAGCTCATCGATCTAAGTAAACTCATCAGACTAAGCTCATCGATCTAAGTAAACTCATCAGACCAAGCTCATCGATCTAAGTAAACTCATCAGACCGAGATCATCGATCTATGTAAACTCATCAGACCGAGCTCATCGATCACCATAAACTCATCAGACCACGCCCATCGATCTCAGTAAACTCATCAGACCAATCTCATCGATCTAAGTAAATTCATCAGAGTGAGATCATCAATCTGAGTAAACTCATCAGAGAAAGCTAATCGATCTAAGTAAACTAATCAGACCAAGAACATAGATTTAAGTAACCTCATCAGACCGAGCTCCTCGATATAAGTAAACTCAATGGACAGAGCACATTGATCTAAGTAAACTCATCAGACCAAGCTCATCG
>NW_007836880.1:0-735 GCF_000696425.1 Galeopterus variegatus
CCTCTAAGGTTAAGTCAGACCTCCTTGGCATGGCTTTCAAGTTTCTTTCCAACTTGACCCCCAAAGACCTTTCTAGAATCATTTTATCAAATTCTCTATCTGTCATAAACCCCATCCTCACTGAGCAACAGAAGTATGTTTGTGTCATTGCTTATGCCACTTTTTTTCTGCCTGAAATATTCTTTCCCCATTTTCGGCTACTGGGATGCCATTTCCTTTCTTCCTTGCAGTTCAACTCCCCCCCACCCCCCAGTCTGCCTCTCAAATTCAGATCCCATGTCAAAGTCATTCAGTCAACCTTATTTATTTAAGGAGCATTCAATATGACAGGTGTCTCTATAAAGTCCTGCCCCTCATTCTGGTAGAAGTAGAGAGAGTGACTGCCTCTTCTAAGCTCTCTGGATGCATCTTGTTATAAAACTTGCCACAGTGTATCAAAATGTATCCATGTAGATTTCTGTCTTCCCACTATGTATGTCTCTTATTTGTGCTCCCCACCCAACCCAGTGCCTGCCACATAAAAAATTCTCAATTCTTACTGGGTGCTTAATAAATATTAGTGGAAGAAAAAAAGAGAAAAGAAAGAAGGTATTTGAGTTAGGATTTGCTAGTTATGCTTCAGTAATAAATGACCTCCAATAATAAATGACCACCAAATCGCAGTAAACTACAACCACAAGAGTTCATTTTTCGTCCGTGCTACGTATCCATCACAGATTGGCTGTGGCTGTATAG
>NW_007836881.1:0-735 GCF_000696425.1 Galeopterus variegatus
AAAAAAAAAACGGTGATGTGTGAGGTGACAGATAGGTTCATTAGCTCGACTGCAGTAATCATTTCACAATGTATATGTACATCAAAAATCATGTTGTACACCCTGAACAGTTACAATTTTTGTCAATTATACCTCAAATCAGAAAAAATTAAGAAAAGTTGTGAGGATGCTATTTCAGCCAGGTGTCCCAGCTCCAAGCTCTGCTCACAGCCCCTGTGCCCCACGGCTCCTCTACCCATCTGGACTCCCACTTTGTTGCAACAGTGATAATATTCCACTTCAGGAGAACTGAAGATACAAGAATGATAATTCAGTGAAAAACCTACATCCCTTTGTCTTCTTTACTCCACCTCAGCTAGGCAAATGGCCAAGGCTAAAATATTACTTCCCAAAGAGCCCGAACAGGTGTACGTGTAGAATAAACTATACTAAGTGGAGTCATCCGTGAGATATTTTAGGCCATTCTCTTGTGTGAGATATTTTAGGCCGTTCTCTTGGTACCTCATTTCCCCTACCCCCTTTCTTCTCACTCCAATGCCCCAACAGCTTGTGGGAGAGGCTCAAGTGGGCTGCCTGGGGGCAGCCCTGGCTGGAGCCCTGCCTGCTGCCTCTGGCCTTATCTGCAGTGAAGCAGCTATTATTTGGTGTAAAGCAATTCTCAGAGGTCGTCCGCTGCAGCTGCAAGCTTGGCTGGAGTTAACACAATTCGTTAAGCAGGTGATGAATCCTCCAGAG
>NW_007836882.1:0-735 GCF_000696425.1 Galeopterus variegatus
GACACTTGCTCCAGTATCAGTTTGGGTGTGTGGGGGAAGGAAGTCAGTTCTTCTTCTGAGGCTTCAAAAAAAAAGGAAGCAATTCAGCCCAATGGTACAATTCCTCCTGGGGATGGCCTTCAGTAGTGGATTTCCTTATGTCATGGGAATCTTTTAGGCTCAAATAGCCAGGTCTTATTCCAATAGATGCAAAATCAATACACTTCACTTCTGTTTCTGCTGGAGTATAGGCCTTCTCCTTGGATGCCTGATCTTTGATCCTTTCAGCTTTGTGAATCATGCTGTATAGAAACTACCCTAATCAGGCCAAGCAAACCGTCTCCATGGGACACTGAATCCTAAGTAAGCCACACTTTCTTCATTTCGCTCTCCACTCCCGAGGGCCTCTCCATATTAACTGTTTATCCTACTAATCAGTTGGGAGACAGGAGGATGTGTGCTCAGGCCCCCGTCTTCCCAGCATGAATTACTATTGTTTCTTTGACTACTTCTTTCCCGTTTTCTCTATTTCCTCCATTGAGAACTCTTAGTAGACAAATATTGCATCTCCTGGAGCTATTCTGTTTTTATTACTCTAAGTTGAAAATGTCCTCAGCTTTTCTTCCAGGCTACTGATTAAAGTCTTCAGCTATGTATGCTTTATTATTCAGAACTTCTACTAAGTTTTTCTTATTTTGGCAATTATATCTTCACATTCCAGAAACTCTTTTATGTTTTTATCTGCTCTTATTTTTA
>NW_007836883.1:0-735 GCF_000696425.1 Galeopterus variegatus
TTGTCTAGCAGGAAGCCCACATGTGCCATGCCCATCAAGTGGACAAGTCACTTTTCTGATCGTAATTGATTAATACAACAAATAAATTAAATGTTCTTCGAGCACTGTGCACACTTGTAATCATATAATTATTTGCAACAATCCATTTAATGTCTATCACGTTAGTATGAGTTCCGTAACTGTAGAGACTGATTTATTACTTATTTTTATATATATATATATATATATATACAGCTATACATTATATATATATACAGCTATACATTATATATATATATACAGCTATACATATATATATTTTTACAATTACAGCTCCAGAACCTTGCGTAAGTACTGGCTTATAAACTAGTACCTAATCAACAATCAGTAAATATTTCTTAACTGATTGACATATAAACACAAACACCTCAAAATACCTAGAAAGGGAGTAAAGAAAATAGAGAATACATTCCTCTGTGGGAGAAAAAAAATTAAATTTCTCCCTGAATTATTAATAGATGTATTATCTTTGTGAGCAAAATTCCATAATTACTTTTATTTTATAACTTAATGAAATGATTCTAAATTCATTTCTGATGAACAACTGTAGTCCATGAATATTTATAAGGAAGAGTTAAAGTTTGCTTCCAAATTAAAAGAATGTTATCTATAATTTTAATAATTAAAACTAACGTGGCAGGGGCCGGCCCGGTGGCGCACTGGATAGTGCGCCGCTTGGGAAGCGCGGCGGCGCTC
>NW_007836884.1:0-735 GCF_000696425.1 Galeopterus variegatus
GTTTTCATTCAGATCATTTCTTTCTCTCAGCTAAGCCAGGGTACCCTTGTAGCGCAAACACAGAGGAAAAGGATGAGGAGGACATGATCCTTCCAGCGTGAGTGCATTCAGTCTATCTGTAGATGCTGGTGTGAGTACAGCTAGAAACGAAGATTATCGAATTCCCCTAGTCAAATGCACACACGCGGGCATCAAGACATTAACAAAGAATTGGCATTGTTTTGAAAGCGCTTTTCACAAGCAATGGTACTTAGATATTTGGACATTTTTTCAGTAGAGACAAAAAGTAGTCAAAGTTCCACAAAAAAAAAAAAAAATTCTTTTTTAGACTTTTTAGACTTCTGAGCAATAAGGAAAATGTCAACTTAATTTTCCCCTTTTTATCATCAAAATAGTCTGATGTTGCACTTCTCAGATGACAATGCACATTTATGGCACCTGAAGGTCTTCTTAAAGTGTTGATTCTAGTTCAATAGGTCTGGAGTGGGCTCAAGAGTCTGCATTTTCAAAAAGCTCCTAGTGGAAGCCCACACCACTGCTCCATTGACTACTTCTTTGAATGGCAAGGATCTAATGGCAATGTGAGTGAACCCATGACTCTGAAGATTCATTGATAGCCGACGTTTAAATTCCAAGATTTACTTTGGTTGAGTGTAGGCCACCTCTTGTCAGCAGTGGTGGTATATGAGACACAAAACCTTGACCCCATTCCATCAGCTGTTACCATCATCTGAG
>NW_007836885.1:0-735 GCF_000696425.1 Galeopterus variegatus
GAGAAATGCTAGGAGTGCGGCGGACCCCGAGGCAGCGGCAATCTGTCCTGCACTCCATTCTTTTAGCAGTAGCTGGTCAGTCCCTCGGCTTCTGGATTCCTGAAGGTGAGTCACGCGCCTGTCTGTGGCGTCCACCAACCTTCCAGAGACACGTACTACGTTCTCTGAGTAGATTCCCTCCAGTCCCTCTCCCTGGACCTGGGGTGAAGTACCCCAGCCCTCTACCTGTGGGAGAAACTCCCCATACACCAGCCACTCCCTCCACAATCTTCTCATCTCCCGCCCTTTTGTCCGTCTTTCCGACCCGTTGAGGCTGGAGGTGATGCTCAGGGGTGGGTCAGTACCCAAATTTCTGCTCACCTCCTTTTGCAAGTTTGCTTGTGGTTTTGCACCTCCCTTTGGACTGTAGTCTCTAGTAACTTGAGGGCACAGCTGAAATTGGGACAGGAAGACATTGGTTTTAATATCTCTTTACAACAAGAGTAGCAATGGCAATCATGGCAGACGATATATATTGGTGGCTGAGCTATGTCGGGCACTGTACTGAGTGCTTTATGGGCGTTCTTTTATTGCATCTTCACCACAACACTATGAGGCTACTGTGATGTTTACTTCATTTAACACATGAGGAAATTGAAGCTCAGGGAGGGTCTGTGACTTAACCTGGGTCACAGAATTCATAAAGGGCAATGGTAGGATTAGAAAGCAAGTCAGTCTGATTCCAAGGCCAGTGTC
>NW_007836886.1:0-735 GCF_000696425.1 Galeopterus variegatus
ATCCGTTGCCAGTCACGAAAAAAAAGACAAAAAGGAAAAAAAAAATAGATCCTTGTTTTTTTTTCTCTCCCCTCCCCCATTTTTTAATTAAATGCATCATTTTCCTGTTTTCTGATGGAGAGAAGAAAGGTATGTATTCACATTTTAGTTAAGGATTTAGTGAGTCTTAATTTTGTAATATAAGAGGTCTTCTAATGGTATCCAATTATTGGTTGCAACTTAATCTAGATGAAATTGCCTCAGAATATCTGAAGTTTGCAAAAGAAAAGGAAAAATAGATGTGATGTGCTTTGACCTATAGCTTCTCAGAAAGCACCTGACTGATCTCCCCATAGCCCAGGACAGAGTCCAGTGTGAGAGCAGCTGGGAACCAGCACAGCGTACCTATCACTCGGGAAGTTACAGGGATACACACTTACATAAAGCTCTGAGGCATTTCAAATCCACCCCCCACCCTCACCCCCAACACCATTTCGGTACTTGATTACCTGTTGTATTATTTTCATTTTTTGTTGGTATGACAAAAGCCAACCACTTCCAAAAGAGGCAAATTTCTCTCTTTTCAAATAATAACAACTGTGGAAACTTTTAGCAGTTTCTTTAACATTGAACATCAACTCCATGGCCACTGAATAAGTAGAAGGTGTTACGTTAATCTTACTCTTTGGGTGGTAGTTACCTTCCAAAAAGTTCTACATAAACAGATCATGCCAAGCTTGTGTGTTCATGCGATCA
>NW_007836887.1:0-735 GCF_000696425.1 Galeopterus variegatus
AAATAAAATAAAATAAAATAAAAACACATATACAGTCTGATCCCCACTCTGTACATGCAGGTGTCAATGAACAGGTAAAGAAAAAAAACTAGAATATGATACCCTTCAAAAACAATAATTTATTAGCCTCCTTTGAAATGATATTCTTCATTTGCAACATGTTAGGAAACTGATGAGATGATTTCAACAGACTTAAAAGGTGTAGCTTGATTATCAGACTTAAAAGGGTGTGGCTTGATTATCTTCATGTGATACTTGGTTTGAAACCTAATGAGTTAAACACATCATGTTTTTTGACATTTCCTTTTTTAGTCCATTCTGTGCTGCTAAAACAAAATATGTGAGACTGGGTAGTTAAAGAAGAGCAGAAATTTATTTTCTTACAATTCTAGAGGCTGGGAAATTTAAGATTAAGGCACTGCAGGTTCAGTTGTCTGGTGAGGGCAGCTCTCTACTTCCAAGATGACACCTCTATGCTGCGTCCTCCTGAGGGGAGGAACACTGTGTCCTCATCAATGTGTCCTTGCATCAACACGTCCTCTCATGCCAGAAGACTAGGCAAGTGGCTGAACACTGTCGAAGCCAGGGCTTTAATCCCATTCGCAAGGGAGGAGCCCTCATGGCCTACTCACCTCTTAAAGACTTCACATCTTAATATTGTCACATTGGCAACCTAAATTTTGGAGGGGACACATTCAAACTATTGCAGTTATGTTACAGTACTAAAAGCAATTA
>NW_007836888.1:0-735 GCF_000696425.1 Galeopterus variegatus
TGCTGTAGAGTCACCTCACCAATGTGTTCTCTGGACTTTGGACATCCCGGCCTCTGAAACTATAAGCAATAAATATTCTTTATGAATTACACAGTTGCAGATATTTTGTTATAAGCAACAGAAATGGATTCATACACATGTAATTACATTTTCTTTCTGTAAGCTAATAATATTTTTATCCTTTCAGTTAGTTTATTGTCAATAATTGATGGGTTTATTTAACTACTTTTAATATTTTTTTTTCTCTTTACACAGTTTATTCACTCTGCATGCTCAGTTCTTATACCACTCCAAAATCATTCCTTACTTTTAACATTGATTACTATTTCTTTACTATTTCTTATTTAATTAATGACATCTTTCAGGTTGACTCTCAGGATTTTCTTCTCCTTACTTATTTATTATCTTTCTTTTCCAAAAATTTACTTTTTCTCAATCTTTTTCTTTTTTTGGCAGCTGGGCTTTTAGGGGATCTGAAACTTGACCTTGGTTTATCAACTCCATGCTCTAACCAACTGCCCTAACTGGCCAGCCCTAGATTTTCTTTTTATTTAAATATCTCTTTGCTGCCTATGAAGTTTTACTCTTTGTCTAAATATTCCTATGCTGTTTGTGGCTTTTAATTTCTTCTCATTTTTAAAGAAAATTTCTATTTTAATCATGCTATCAGTTTATATTTCAATCATGCTGTCATATGTTAAGTAACATTATTTTACTTGTAAGCAACTGAAACCA
>NW_007836889.1:0-735 GCF_000696425.1 Galeopterus variegatus
TATTTGTGGGTACAGAGTTGAATATCAATACCTATGTACAATGTGTGATGATCAAGTCAAGGTAATAAGCATATTCATCATTACAAAACATAATCATTACTTCGTGTTGAGGATATTCAATCTCCTCTCTTCTACTCATCTGATAACCTGCAGTATTGTTAATTATAGTAGCCTAGCTTGGCTGTACATCAGTAGAACTAATTTTTCCTAACAAGCTGTTTTGTGTCCATTAACCTATTTCTTGGTATACCTCCTCCACCTCACCCTTTCCCAGCTCTAGAAACCACAGTTTCGTTCTCTTCTTGTGGAAGTTCAATGTAATTTTATGATTGTTTGTTTGTTTGTTTCTTGCTTTCTCTCTTGTTTATTTTTTTGCTCCCACTTTTGAGAGAGGACATGCAGTATTTCTCTCTCTGTGCTGGCTTATTTCACTTAACATAATTTTCTCCTAAGCTTATGCATGCTGTTGCAAATGACAGAATTTCATTCCTTTTTGCAGCTGAGTAGTATTCCATTGTGTATATATACCACGTTTTCCATATCTGGTTGTCTGTCAATGGACATTAAGGTTGGTTCCAACTCTTGGCTATTGTAAATAGAGCTGTGATAAACGTGGGAGAGCAGGTATCCCTTGGACACAATGATTTCCATTCCGTTGGGAATATAAGGAGTAGTGGGATTGCTGGATTGTATGACAGTTCTATCTATAGTTGTTTGAGGAAACTCCATACTGTT
>NW_007836890.1:0-735 GCF_000696425.1 Galeopterus variegatus
CCCCTGTGCACCATATAGAAGCGTCAGAAACTACCAAGCTTCCCGAAATAGAAAGTAATTTGACAAAACTGCTTGAATTCAAAAGAAACAGCCATTCCAGAGACATAGTGACAATCAGTGTAGGAGCCCTATTAATGGGAAAAGAACACACAGAGAAACATAATGAGGACATTAATGTTGGTCCCACTTGGAAGCTGTGCTTTGGCCATCAAAGAGCCTGCCATTGAGTTTCTTGCACTCAGGTTTTTATTTGGGCAGAAAAATTTCCAACTGTGGCACTCAATCCTTTTGATGTGGGTGAACGTTTGACGCTTTGTCTACTCCCAACACTGCCACCGCCCCCACCCCACACTCCTAATGTCATTTTAATTTTTTTAACCTACACTGAAAAGTCCACTTAAAAATTGCCTGTGTATTTTCATGGCTTTTCTTGCTATCAGAATGCCTTGAAAAAGCAAACCAAGTTTAGATGAACTTTGCACAGAAGAAAAAAATGTATTTGAAAAGAGATTATAAATCTATGGATGTGAAGACTGAAGGGAAGGCAGTGGGAGACCGAAGGGTTAATCAGCATGAAACAGAGTTTCCGTCTATGAACAGGAAAATCTTTTGACAATGCGTAAGTGATTTGCCAGTAATGTGGTTGGTGTTCTCAGAGTCAATAATTTCCACCCGTGGCCGATAATGATCATTTAAAAGCATTAGCTCACGTGAGCAATGTGCCTTGCAATTCAG
>NW_007836891.1:0-735 GCF_000696425.1 Galeopterus variegatus
TATTTATAAAATGTAATTTTTTTCATATGTGCAAGGCTCTATACTAAGTTCTGTTGATAAGATGTTAAAAAAATAAAAACTGGTACCTCTTTCACAGAGATAGAATCTAATGAAGAAGGCAGACATAGAACAGGTGATCACCAGTGGAAGGGTAAATAAAAATGGAGAGACTTACTACATTTCATTATATGACCCAAATTCTCTATAGATGCAAATTTCTTCTACATCTCTACATATTTCTTGTGAGCCACATTGGATTATTTGCCTTTCCCTGAGAATGCCTAATTATTTCTTGTCTTTATTTATAGTTTCACCTCCATCTAGAATTCTTTTTCTCTATTTCCCCCATTTGAGATCCCACTCATCTTTTAAGACCCAATACAAAAGCCTTTCTTTATCCACTAAGTCAGAATTGATTGCTCCATCTTCTGAACTCCTACAGCATATCGAATTTCAATTTGTATAGTGACTTACTTATCACTCACTCCCACTACATGCGTCCTATGGGAGGGCAGAAGCTGTGCCTGCCATTGCCAGCACAGCGTCTTGTGCAGAACATAAATTTAAACCATGTTTGTTGAATAAATGAAAAATATAACTTAAACTTATTTTTTTTTTCTTGCCTTGCATACAAAATACTGGTTAGCAACTATATCTTTTCATTTTTTAATCCATTGCTATAGAGGCTTACAGATAACAAAAATTAAGCCCAGTTCCCAGCAAAAATGAAAGAAA
>NW_007836892.1:0-735 GCF_000696425.1 Galeopterus variegatus
ACTGGGGAACAATAACCAAGCTCCAAGAAAGCAAAAGATCCAATTAGCAGGTTTGGACCTGGAATTCAAGCTGCTCTGCACACCTGCCTCTGCACCCAGAGCTACTCCCTGCATTGTGGCTGAGGGAAGACAGCTCTGGGTGTGTATGAAGAATTCCTGGGGCATCTCAGGATACAGTGACTGGAACCAAAAGTAATTCTGAGCATGTAAAAGGCAGACTGAACAACCTTTCCTAGATGCAGACTCTGCACACGCAACCGAAGGAGACCAAGTTGAAGGCTGTGCTGTTCTGGTATCAAATTGTGTTACGGCACCACATCCTTGTGCCTGTCCCTGTCCTGCGAGCTCTGCGTGTGCCAGGACATGACACCCCACGGTGGGGAGTCAGCAGTCCACGCAAATACCTGCTAATCTGCTCTTCACTTGAATAAACAAAGTATCCCAGGAGAAGACATCTGTGGGATACAAGATCAGGAGACTGCCATGGAAAGGAAGGGACCCTGTCCAGCAATGCCTGGCCAGCCCCAGTGGCTGGTGTCCTCCCAGGTCCCCATGACGTCAGCTCTCAGAGTGGGTGCGTTGGCAGAGGGGCAGTGTCCGGCAGAGGACAGTGGGGAAGGTGCTGGCATACCCATGGTCTCATGTCGCGAGAGCAGGGGGCTCTTCCACTCCCCACTCATGCAGCAACCCACACAGCCCAGCAGCAGCCGGGAGGCGGACTCTCCGACGTGCCTC
>NW_007836893.1:0-735 GCF_000696425.1 Galeopterus variegatus
GGATGAGCAAAAAATTAAAGACAAGCAGCTCCACTGCTCCCTGATGCTGAAACTGATACTCGTCCTTCCCTGACATAAACCTTTGCTGTCTCTCCATTTTTCAGTCTTCTTGGGATTCCTTAGATAAAAACCTGGATAAGGGCTCTTTTATCAAGATTTGCCTAGGACGGTCTATCTGCCTGAGAATTTCAGAATAAACACCGCCACTTCAGCTGCGACTTCACAAGCATTCTGCCCTGGCTTAGTATTCAGATGGCTTCTAGTTACAACTTCCTGTTTCTCTCTTAAAGCAGCCCCGTCTCTTTTCAAACTCCATAGTATGGTTTCATCATCGACTCTTATTGTCTTTAAATGATTCATCCAGTGAAAATATCTTTCATATTAGACGAATCTGCAAGCAATGATTCTGAGGTCTTGAGTTATGGTTTCATCGTTTCAAACAAGTCTTCTTAATCTGCATAACTGGTGAATTGCAGATTAATAATGAAAAAGATCACCTTACATCAGCAACATTTTCTAAGTTCAAAAAGCCAACTCCAGATTCCTAACCTCACCCACATGTGAGGTCTTTCCTCTCTAACCAAAGACTGCCAGTGTGATGGGGATTGATAGTTCTGGTTTCACCTAAAGTAATTTCACAGGATTTTTTTTTTCCTCAAGCTGAGAAGCAAGATAGAATTTAGTATATGATTAGTATATGACTCTCTGTTTGGCGTTATATAATTGGTAGTCACA
>NW_007836894.1:0-735 GCF_000696425.1 Galeopterus variegatus
TCCCATGGAATGCATTAAGTTTTTAGAAGGTTGTTAGTTAACAAGGACTAAAGTCGTTCATCCATTAGTCTTGAATGTGATAATGTGTCTTGTATGGTTCAACAATAAAGCCATATTTGAAAAAAGTAGAGTGAAATTAATCTTAACCTTGGTGGATCTTCGAACTTGTAGGATAGTTGTTTGATTTCTAAAGAGATGGGATAGAATCTCTGAAAAACAAAGAAAACCCTCTTTAGGTGTCTTGAAGAGAAATTTGTGTAGTTTCAAAGAGAAGGTGATAATGTATTTGCATCTGGTGAGAAGCAAAAGTAAATTTGCACTGTAAATGAAATGAAGTAGCATGGGGTATGTGTAACCTCTTGCACTGCAAAATCTCAGTGAAAATGACACACGTAATCCAAGGAATGACGTGGCATCACAAATAACCAAATGACCTCTGGTGGGGTATGTGATAAATGCAAAATCACATATTTTGTACAATTATACGGTATGGCTGTCAAATGGGACATAAACAGCTTTCATAACCATTCTAAGCTAAAAATGTACCCACATACAGTCTAGTGATGCTTTGTGATCTTACTTAGATTCAGCAGAACAGAGGCAAATCCTGTCATAGCTTCAAATAACTACCCCATAAACATATTTTTTATTCAAAAAGTTAATTCAGATAAATACTAGATCAACACTTCCTTTTGTATAAATGTTATGCCTCTGGGAACGTGTTAATAACATTTT
>NW_007836895.1:0-735 GCF_000696425.1 Galeopterus variegatus
GCCAGATGACACTTGGTTAGTCTTTAATGGGTTTGTGTAGAGATTAGGTCATCTAAGCATAGTATCTCCAAAGGCTTCATCTCGATCCCTTCAATAGGAGAAATATGTTGAAGGGTTACTTTATCCTCACCGTGTCTCAATACTGATCAGAATGTATCTTAAATGTTACTTATTATATACAGATATACTTATTTTTATCTGATAAATCAAGAAATTTATATTAAATTTTATATAATTTTAATTTTTTATATAATTTTAATTTATATTAAATTTTATTGTGTCAGTTAAAAAAAAGTGTCTAGGCCAAATTACTACTGAATTAAAATGATTTTCAGTAATTCATCAATGTTCATATTTATTAGTGTTAGCATCTGAGATTGAAAATTATAGTATCAATGAATCTTTTCCCTTATTAGAATCACCAATACATTTTTGTTTATATAAAAAACAGCTCAAAAGTATTATGTGGAGTGCTACATATGATAATTAATAAATACAAGATTTCTTTTATTTGCCAAGCTGTTTTTCTTATCCAGTATGATGTTGAAAAACCTACCTGCATTATCATTTCCCCCCAAACATCGTTTCTGAGATTTCATAAACATGGTAAATCATTTAATTATAAAATTTTTAGTTTCTCTAAGAATATTAAATATTCATGTGTGGTGTTCTTGTTTTCCTTGAAGTAATGTGGAAATGACATCCTGAAGGGGTGTCTTGCAATATCAGTATGTA
>NW_007836896.1:0-735 GCF_000696425.1 Galeopterus variegatus
TTTCATGTTCTCACGTCTGTCCCAGAGCTCAGGGTGGAGCAGTCTCCGGGCAGGCGTGTCCGCAGGATGGGTGTCTTCCTGTGCCTGCTGCTTTCCTGCTCCCCACAGCCTGCTTCACATTTAGAGACTTGTGGAGTAGAGAAGAGAGTTTTCCGGTAGGAACCAAAATCCTGGCTCAGAAGCTCACTGACAATGCACCCATGCCTCTGAGTTTTAATTTTTTTTAAATTGTTTTTAAAATACTTATTGTCAAGAACATATTTTCTATGATCTTTGTTTTTTTAAATATATTAAGACTTGTTTTGTGGCCGTAAATAAATAACCAACAAAAAAACACACTAAAATTGGCATACTGGATTCAGTTATCTTAGACAGTAAAAAAAGGGGGAGGGGGGCTAGATTGTTTTGTGATAGTATTATTAGATTTAATCTGTTCACTTGAAGGCAGTATAAAAAGCATTTTAAAAATATCAAATCATTTAGTTTTTATAACAAACTTGTATAGTAAGCTCAATTATTACCCCTGATTTATGAATAAAGAAGCTGGGAAAGAGATGGTTTAAGCAAGTTGCTGCAAATCATAGATCTAATAAAACTATTGGGATTTTCCAAAGAAACCCCACATTGTTTACCAATTTAAAAATAATACATGATCACTGCAGATATTTAAGTGTGGGCAGAAGATACAAAGAATAAATTTGTTAAGATTCACAATTCTATTATACAGAAATAATC
>NW_007836897.1:0-735 GCF_000696425.1 Galeopterus variegatus
ATCACACCACAGACAGTGAACAGAAAGAAGATACAAAAGGCACTTAAAAAAAGAAAAAGTGCTGATGACAGTCATGCAAGGGAAATGTAAATTTAAACTACACTGCAATATTTTATTTTTTCACCTTTCAGATTGAAAAAAAATCAAAGTTTGGTAAGAAATGTATTGTATTGTGTACAGCACTGTCATTTATTGCTGTGGGAGTATAAATTCATGCAAATTATGGTAATGCTACTGTAATTAAGAAAGTGTGTTATAGGCATAAGGGTTGACAAATGGATCAATAAGAGAATATAGAGTCTAGAAATACACTCACATTTATGTGGTCAATTTCTGACAAAGGTCCCGAAGCAAGCCAATGAGAAAAGAAAAACCTTTTCAATAAATGCTGCTGAATTAAGTACATAATTGTAGAGTGACAATTAATACATCTTGATCTCTGCCTCACACTATATACAAAAATTAATTTAAGATAGACCAAACACTTAAATGTGAAGGTTACAAGCATAAAGTTTTTAGAAGAAAACTTAGGTCATATTCATAATCTTGTGCTTGGTGAAGACTTCTTAGCACACGGAGGACACTGTAAAAATAGATTAGACTTCATCAGAATTAAAATCTTTTGGTGATCAAAATAAACAGCTAAGAATGTGAAAAGGCAAGCTGCGGACTGGCTAAAAATATTCTCTCTCTCTCCACACACACACACACACACACACACACACACACACACAC
>NW_007836898.1:0-735 GCF_000696425.1 Galeopterus variegatus
AAAGTATATGTCCATACTGGCAAATAAATCTATTTCTGTATGTGTGTGCTGTGTGTAAATTATATATATATAGACTCTATAAAATTCTCTCTATAGGGCCGGCCCGGTGGCGCACTGCTACAGTGTGCTGCTTGGGAGCGCGGCGGCGCTCCGGCTGAGGGTTCGGATCCCACATACAGACCGGTTCCTGCTCACTGGCTGAGTGAGGTGCGGGCGCAACACCGAGGGTTGCGATCCCATTGCCGGTCCCGGTCTGGTACGGGCGCGACACTGAGGGTTGCGATCCGTTGCCGGACACGAAAAAAGACAAGAAAAAAAAATCTATATATAATATAAAGAATTCAAGTCGTGTATGTATATATATAATATGAGGGTACTCTATACATATATATACACAACTTGAATTCTTTATATAGGCCACACCTTGATGTTTACTTGCATACATGCGACTTTTTATGTATCAGCTTATAAATACACACCTGACTTATGATGGGTGCTGAGGTTTCCAGCTTTTTTGCCTGTGCAAACAGAAGTGCCATAAACCTATTTGTTAACATATCTTGGCAGAATTTGGAGGAAATATGGTGAACACAACCATGTGGTAAATTTCTAACAGTGCTATGCCAAATTCGTCTTGAGAAAGATTATACCCATTCCCACTCTCACAGGACTATTGTGAAGAAATGTGAATACTTAGAAGAGTTAGTGCAGTAACAGACACAGGTGTGTATCCCA
>NW_007836899.1:0-735 GCF_000696425.1 Galeopterus variegatus
TGCCTCCTTGTCCTTCTAGGCTAGGCTGGGCTAGGCCTGGTCCTCCTGTCTCACACTTCACGCTTTCAAAGCTTCTGGTACTTTGCCTTGATGGCCTGTCTCCCAGTTGTGATTATACCTTATTTTATTATTTAATTTCTGTGCTACTAAACTGTAAGCTCCTTAAGGGTAGACACTGTGTTTTTTTTGCTTATCATGGTATCCCCAGGGTCTTGAATGGTGCCAGATGACTTTAGAAGACAGTCAAAAATATTTATTACATGAACAAATGAGTGGGTATTAAAGAATAGGTGGAACTGGGAAATGGAAAGAGTTCCAGGTAGAGGGAACAGTTTGAACAACTGCCGTGTGTAAGCGTGGATTGTGTCTTAACCTTTTACTGAATGACTAGAGGGCATATTGAGAGAAACTGTGACACTGCACTGAATATCTCTAACATCTCTGTAATAATTCGAGAAAGATCTGTCATCCCTGATTTGATCTAAATTCTTCCTGAACCTAGTAGGTGCTCATTAAATATCTGAGAACAGCATTGGAGCGTGGATAAAGGTACTGATGTCTTCTGCCCTACAACCTTTTGCAATAACAAGCTATCACTGACTTTCCCCTATCCCCTCCTCCTTCTCACTTAAGCTATGTCTTTATGCTGTGAGAAAAATGGCTCAATATGGGGGAAAAAAAAAGCAGGGCATCTGGTTCACCAGATACGCATATGGCCACAACATATGGCGAACC
>NW_007836900.1:0-735 GCF_000696425.1 Galeopterus variegatus
AGACAATGTGAATCCCAGTTCCTTCTTGTTTCAAGAGAGATATATGTGGATTAAGTTACTCATTCCTCTATTGCTGCAGTTTTCTCCTTGGCAATGTGGGTAATATAAAAGTGCATAAGTCAGTCAGTATTGGCAGGGAATTTGTAAGTGTTACTCTCCTGTAGTAACCTCCCAACCAATTTGAGACTAATTTTTTCTTTAACTTGGAGATGTATGAATTACCCTAGTACTATGAGAAGTGTTATGAAGGACTTTAAAATGCGAACTTATACATCAAAAATGAACTTGAAGGGTGCAGATTCAGGCCTGAGCCACCCGGAACGCAGTTCCACTGTGGTAATAACCGGTGGGTGCCTTACGCTGTCTTCTCTTGTCAAAAACCAACACTCTGTCTTTCACTGTCATTTGCTCCCAGTCTTTTAACTGGACCCTAGCATGCACTGAATACGTTTCTTGACAGAGAGATCATATGCCTTACCAAGAGAGCTTTGGTTCCTGTGCTTCGTTTCCTGACTCCAGTTTGCCTGTTTGGTTTCCATTAATCTTCAGGACCCTTCTGATCCATGCCCCTCTTTGCTCGTGTTAGCTGTGTGATCCCAGTAGTTCCTTGTCCTCTCAGTCTCAAGTTCTTCTTTTGTTAAATGAGATAAGACTATGGTGAGGATTAAATAAAGTAACACTAGTCAAAGTTCATGGCTCATTCTTGGCATTCATTACGCACCCTCAAAGATTGGT
>NW_007836901.1:0-735 GCF_000696425.1 Galeopterus variegatus
AAAGAAAGGTGAAGGAAAAGCCAAGTTTTTATAAGAACAGTTTATAGATGAATGCCTCTTTAGAAAACTTAATTTTTAGGCTAGATTTTCATTGAATTTCACTAAATAATCATATAGAGAATTTCTGAAAATTTGAGTGTGAATACCACAATTTAATACATTTTTGGTGTAGTTCTATTTGTGTTAAATATTCTTGAGATTTGTATTAACGGGAATAGCAACCAAAAGTTTTGACTCCTTAGAAGGCTAAAACTATATCTACCTCCAATGACTACAGATGAGACTTGGGTGCAATCAATACAAAAGGTAAACTCTAGAAGACATTGTTTCTCAAATTTTAATATACATAGCCATTACTGTTGCAGCTTTTCTAAAATGCAGATTCCTGGGTTCTGGCCGGTGGATCTTATTCAGTGGATCTGGATTAGAGCCCAGGAACTTGGAATTTCTAATTAATTCTCCAGGTGATTCTGATGAAGATGACTTGTAGTCTCCTCTCAGAAACACTGCTCTGAAATAAGAATAATTTATCCTGGAATTTTCCTGACTAAATGTGTTAGAAGTACTTATCAAGCTCTTCCTAAATGTGTGTGTGTGTGTGTACATACACACATACATATATAAATATATATATATGCACATATATATACATGCCTATTAGAAGAATGAATGACGGAAGACATAAAGGAAGGAAATTGGCCCCTTCATATCTTAACAAAGTGCTCCTAGTCTCCA
>NW_007836902.1:0-735 GCF_000696425.1 Galeopterus variegatus
AAGTTAAAAAGCAAGTTTGTCTTCAGTTGTGTTACATTCCAATATACATAGGTAAGGATTCAAAACTCAATATGCTCCCATTTTCTACTGGAAAATCTACTTGAGATATTTCTGAATTTCTCTCCCAGGTTATGAGGGAAGAAAATAAATAAAACCTCTAGCATTCTTTGTGCATTTGCTGATAGGAACTGAAACTTTCTGGCTACTCTTTCACGAAATGTTTGACACCTTTCACCTTGATTAGAAAGAGTAAAATGTCAGTTTCCTAGTAAAGATGAAAGACTTCCTTCAGAATATATGTTGAAAACAATCATTATCATTACTACTCTTGGAAAATAATACAAAAAAGCATCAAAACAGAAAGGGGTATTCCCACCAACACTAATGGAAAAATTGGATACAACAACAAAAACTTACATGTGCATATATATGTGTGTATATAAACAGCCAATCCTCATTATTCACAGATTCTGTATTTGTGAATTCACCCACTCACTAACATTAACTTTACCTGCAAAATCAATACTGAGGGCACTGTTGCAGTGATTCACAGACATGCACAAAGTGGCAAAAAATATGTCTCCCAACACACATGCTCCCAGCTGAGGTTGAATAAACTATGCTCTGCCTTCTCATTTTTGTTCTCATGGTGTAAACAAGTGTCCTTTTCATGATCTATTTAGTGCCACATTTTTTTCATTTGAGGCCTTTTTGGTTGTGATTGTGCCATTTAAA
>NW_007836903.1:0-735 GCF_000696425.1 Galeopterus variegatus
CCTTTTACCTTACTGATTTGAGGCAGACTTTTTTAATAAAAGGATCTAGAATTTAACAATCTATTGGCAACAATCAAATTTCATCATAATCATCTCACCTACAGGAGGAATCAAAGATATACCACACAAAGATTACCTGTAAGAAAGCAAAGATAGCTATACTTACATTGCTATGTTAGAGTGAACTTTAAGTCAGAGACATTACTAAAGATAAAGAGAGACATTTCATTACGGTAGAAGTATCAGTCCTCCAGGAAGATGTAAAATTTGTATCCACATGGTAATATAGCCTCAAAATATATAAAGCAACATTTAATAAAAACTAAAAGAAGAATCAGACGAATATGTAATCACAGTAGAAATATTTAATACTTTTCAGTAATAGATGGTTCACAGCACACACATACACACACAAAATGAGAACATAAACAATTTGAATAACACAATGATCAAAAGTGACCTAATTGACATATGTAGAACACTATACCTCAAACTTCAGAATATACATTATTTTTAGTGTACTTAAAACATTTTCTAAAATTGACAATATGCTAAGTAATAAAGTAAATATCAACAAATTGGAAAATACTGAAGTCATAGAAAGAAGTTCTGTTCCCACAGTAGGATTATGCTGAAAATCAATACCAAAAACATCATTTAAATATCCCCTAAGTTATATACTTTTAAAAAATTGCAACAAAAAGTCATGTTTTAAAATTTGAAAGTAGTAAGAAG
>NW_007836904.1:0-735 GCF_000696425.1 Galeopterus variegatus
GACTGTGGGGACCTTGTTTATATAGGAGATTGAGAGCTGAGAGAAGGGAAAGGACTCTCCTGGACACAAAAGTGGAGCTGCCATTTGGACCCAGGCCTTAGCACTGTGGTCAAGCCCCATATACTAAGCCACTGGACTTGTTCCTTCCCTGATGACCTACTCTTGGGTTGGGGAGGGGACTGACATTTCCATCAGCCTGAGTCATTTTACCAGTGCTAGTCAATGTGTTACATGTTGGAGACATAAAGGGAGCTAAAATACTGTCCTGCTGTTCTGGGCTTCACTGACTGGGAGTGGAAGCAGATGTGTGCATCATTGCAGCCCTGAGACAAAGGCTGCAGGCAGCAGTGACTAGGCCCTGTGCAGAAAGAGGAAGTGTTTAACCCAGGAGAGATCAAGGAAAGCTTCTTGGGGCCTTCATTTGAGCTGACGTTGAGGCACTTAAAGGCATTCATGTGACACACTTACAGGAAAGGGCCACAGGGTAGAGGGGACATTATGTACTGCCACTCAGTTGAGACAGTATGGTGAGTGTGAGGAACTGTAAATAGGACATAAAGCATGGTTTTGGGAACTTTGGAAGAGTTGTGAGAGCCAACGAGAGACTGAAGCACAAACGGCTTTAACAGCCATGCTCAAGCTTCTACGCTTTACCCGGTATGTAGATCCAACCCGGCTATGCAGTATCCTCTAGAAAAATTTCTTCCATCCAACATCCACTGAGTCAGAATCTTT
>NW_007836905.1:0-735 GCF_000696425.1 Galeopterus variegatus
TACATCTACTTTTGAGTAATCATTTTTTAAAATTTGTATCATATATGAAAAATAAACAACAGTTTACATAACCTGATGAGATAATATATTCTTTTCACACTTGTTATGAGGTTAGAGTTATAAAATTCTTATCAATAGTGTTTTATAATCAGGATTTTTTTAAACAGATTTTTTTTCTTCTTACAAGAAAAAGTATCTTGCTTTTATTTTGCTAATATTTGTATGGGTCATATCTTAAGTAAAGATAAATCTGTATATTTTATATTAAGTGAAAAAGAAAGAACAAATAAAATCAATAAAAGTTATTGTTTGATAATGTAAAAGATTAATGTGCTAAAATATTCATATACTTCAACATTTACTTGGTGAAGTTCCTCTAAATGAAAACATCCCCTTAATTCAAAGATAGTCTTTTAGACTTTGTTGTAGGTTTTCTTTATATACAGTAGTACGAAACAGAAAAATGGTTAAACTTTATGTGTAAAACAAGTACTATTCAGAATCATAAAATGATGAAGTTTGTCTTGAGCCTGTTACAGGTACTGGAAATCACCACTTGGTAGTATTAGGCCCCTGGCATCTTATGAGAAAGTCAGAAGTCAAAGTGGTTTGCACATTTGACCTCTCCATGCCCACCTGAATTGTGGAAGGGACTGATGTGACTTTGGGGAGGTTTTAAAACATGTCAGCTGATTCTTGGACACTCCTCCCATTAAGGTTTGGAGGCTACATCCT
>NW_007836906.1:0-735 GCF_000696425.1 Galeopterus variegatus
GGGGAGAGGGGAGCCCGGAGACCTCTCGAGCTACATTGAAATTACTAGTGAGCTCTCCCGAGGGGCCGACCAGTGCTGGGGGGGAGTCAAAGAGGAATTGTGTGCTGAGGGACCCTCCCCCGAGGAGTTCATTCCCGGCAGTCGGAGAGTCAGGACACCTGCTGGGCAGGGCGGGGCAGGGCACAACTTTGATGACTCAACTGAAAGTCAAGGTTTGTAGAAGACACGCTTCAGCCCTGTCCTGAGCACACAGAGTGGGGAGGGGCCCAGCAAAAGGAGGCGGAGTGTCAGAAATAAAGAAAGAAAGAAAGAACAATTACACACCCTGCGGGAACCCTGTGCAAGGCTCAATAGCCCCATCTAGTGTACACAGAGTGTGAAAATGCCCTGATAGCGAGGTGCAGAACATACACACCTTACGAGACTTGAATCAGAGGTCCAAAATTCGAGTGAAAATCCCTGCCAAAATGAACAAACACCCAAAAAGAGATAACTGAAATGCAAAAAACCAAGAAAATACACCACCAGAAGTTAATAAGTCTCAAACTCTAGATCCTATAGAACAAGAAGCCCTTGAAATGAATGACAGGGAATTTCGAGTGTTAATCCTAAAGAGACTGAATGAGATACAAGAAAACACGGCTAGACAGCATGAGGAAACCAGGAAAAACATTCAGGACCTGAAAGAGGAAATGTACAAGGAAATCAGTGTCATAAAAAAAAATGTAGCAGAAC
>NW_007836907.1:0-735 GCF_000696425.1 Galeopterus variegatus
TGAGGGTTGCGATCCGTTGCCGGACACGGAAAAAGATAAAAGACAAAAAAAAAAAAAATTATTTCTGTTTCAACAGCCTTAATTTCAGTCAACACCAAGCAATTCTTCTACACCAGCTGGTCTTCCTACAATTCAATTCAGTTCCAACAATGTCTGCCTAGAGATGGTGTGAGATCCCACAAGTTAAAAGCTCAGTCCCACAAGGCTGCCCCCCCGACACCCTACTACAGATGCCAATCACAGATCGTGGGTTCCCAGGTTACCCACAACTTCTGTCTGACTTGGCTACAAATCAGTGGTTCTCATCATCTTTTCCTTGGGTTCAATCATTTGTAGAATCACTCATAGAACTCAGAGAAGCACTTTCCTTCTGTTTACTCATTTGTTATGAAGGATAGAACTCAGAAACAGCCAGATGGAAGAGATACACAGAGCAAGCTATGGGGGGAGGGTGCAGAACTTCGTGCCCTCTCTTGTTGTGCCACCCTTCTAGGACCTCCACTTGCTCAGCAACCTGGAAGTTCTCCGAACCTCATCCTCTTGGGTTTTTATGGAGGCTTCATTACATAGGCATGACGGATTGCATCACTGATCATGAGAGATCAACTCTACTGTTGGCCGTTCTTCTCTCCCCAGAAATGGAGGTAAGGTGGAACTTAAAGTTCCAACCAACGAATCACGTGGTTGGTTTCCCTGGCAAACAGCCTTCATTCTGAGAATATCCCGGAGCCCCCA
>NW_007836908.1:0-735 GCF_000696425.1 Galeopterus variegatus
CCTGGCACCATCCTGCAGGCCACTCCCCCAGGAGTAGGCAATGCCAGCCTCGCACCCAGCCAGCAGGAGCAAGGCCCTCACCAGGTGTGCTCCCTGGTCTGTAGACTTCCCAGCCCCCAGAGCTATAAGAAATAAATGCCATTTCTTTATAAATTACCCAGTTTTAGGTATTTCGTTATAAGCAAACAGAAATGGCCTCATATAGGCTATTTGAGATTAGGACGGCAGGCTGGCGGGTTAGCTTAGTTGGTTGGAGCATGGCATTGTGACACCAAGGTCAAGGGTGCAGATCCTCATACCAGCCAGCTGCCGGAAAAGAAAGAAAGAGGAAGAAATTAGAATGGTGGCAGTGGAAGAAAATGGTCTTGGCCCAACTCCAGTGCCCACCAGGGCCAGGGAAGCAATTGTATAATAAGTCTTCTTATGATAATTTCAAGTGTGTTTGTGTTCCAGAACTCTCCAAAATTCTCATCTCTTAACCTACAGAATCTTCCTTGGAATCTTCAAATTCCCCAAATCTTTACAGACTTGATGGTCACTCCTGCCTGGTCAGGGGAATTGTAAATAGATTCTGGAGCGTTTCACTCAGTGGTGAACAAAGGTTCCTCCAAAGCTTTGGAGTCTGATTCTGGGATCCCCAAGGAGACTGGGAACCTTCCTCCACATCTTTGATATAAAAAGCCCGTCTTCTTCACCCTCTGTTGCAACACAAACAGCCATTGTGAAGCTCCATGG
>NW_007836909.1:0-735 GCF_000696425.1 Galeopterus variegatus
ATGGAACAGCCCTGCCTGGGCTGCAAAGGAAGCTACACGACCAGGGTTTAGCTTCAAAGGAAACGAAGTGTGGACATGACTAAGTGTCTGCAGACACAATTGAGAACAGGACGGCAAGGCTGCCTTTACTGAAACAAGCCAAATATATACATATATATTAATGATTGAAGAAGAAGAAATACTTTGAGTAGTGCAGATGCTGGGGAGAAGCCTTTAGATGAGCGATGTCTGAAGACTTGAATCTTCCTTAGAAGGGGTGATCTCTGACTGAGTTAAACAAAAGAATCAAGATGAATTGGGCAGGACATCAGCATTTAGCATTCCCTAGGGACAGACCCTGAGTTTTGTAGTTTATGCCACACTGTGTTCATAAAAGAGATTATTTTGCCATTTAATAGATGAAGAAAGTTAGGTAAATTATGCAAGGATCCGTCAACTAAGTGGTAAAGCCACGATCCAGAATCATTAGTGCATAACTGCAAAGCTTATGCTTTAGCACAGTCAAATCTTTTTTCTATTATACCAGTATTTCTTAAAGTGTTTTCGTTGTAACACCTGCGACTTACTTTAAATTTTTCAGCACAAACAGTATGAATTTATATTGTGTGTGCATGTGCACATGAGTTTTAGTGAAAGTTGAAGTCACAAGCCAGAGGCAGCTCACATTCTAATTGAGAAGCCACATGCCAGGTCATGAGTATTATATCAGAAATACTGCAGGGCCGGCCCGGTGGC
>NW_007836910.1:0-735 GCF_000696425.1 Galeopterus variegatus
TTTTTCAACCTTGTTTTTGACATTCTACCAAAATTTCTTTCTCTCCAATTATTTTTTTTTTAAATATTAATAACATTTTGCTCTCCTATTATTCATTTGAAAGCATTTTGGTTATTCTTTTACTGAAACAGTATTTTCACTTACAGCTATTTTTTTTTTTATTGAAACATATTGATTATACACATTTGTGGGGTACAGAGTTGAATTTTAATTCTAATACATGTATGCAATATGTAATGATTGAGTCATGGTAACTAGCATTATCATCATTGGCAAACATAATCATTTCTTTGTGATGAGGACATTTCATCTCCCCTCTTTTACTCATTTGATAACATACAGTAACTTCTTGTTGGTTATAGATGCCTAGCTTGACTGCCCACAGTAGAATTATTTTTACTATCTAGCTATTCTTTGTTCCATGAATGATCTAAATTTCCCCCAGTTTTCATTTGTCTGTTTTCATTTTGTCGATTCTCTTCCAATGTGTGAAGTTCATTGTATATATTTCCACACATAAGAGCAAATCACTAAAAAGTTAAGTAGAAATGGTAGGTGCATGAGCCACACTTTTTGACAGGTATGGGGTAATTGGACAAGTAGGGGCTCTCAGATGTTATTGTAAACCTTCTTCCTTGGGTCAATTTTTCTAGGAATGAATTATCTAACATTTATACTTTAATAATTTATACTTTAATAATAATGAATTATCTAACATTTATACTTTAATAATTT
>NW_007836911.1:0-735 GCF_000696425.1 Galeopterus variegatus
TATTGTGAATATCATTGTAAATTATATTTAAAATGTACATTAATCTTTATTAACAAATAACTTTTACTCTATTTAAAATCACCTTATCAAAAAAAGATGATACTTCTTTAAAAAAATTTATTTTATTTTATTTTTTTAAAGATCTGAACCCATGGCCTTGGTGTTATCAGCACCGCACTCTCCCAAGTGAGCCACGGGCCGGCCCTAAAAGATTATTTTTTAATTCCTAAGAGAGTCCATAAGATTATACATTTTTGTGAAAAGATTTCTAAATCAAAAAATTTAGGAAACACAGGTGAAGGGAGGTTACTTTTGTACCTCTTAACAGCATCTGCCATAATTTCTAGCCCATTTACTGGCTTATTGATAAACAAATTAGAAAATTCTTAGAATACAAAAAGGACCAAGAGGAATTAATTGGAAAATTC
Source organism: Galeopterus variegatus (assembly GCF_000696425.1). Taxonomy (NCBI): domain Eukaryota; kingdom Metazoa; phylum Chordata; class Mammalia; order Dermoptera; family Cynocephalidae; genus Galeopterus; species Galeopterus variegatus. The sequence continues at coordinate 429 of NW_007836911.1, forward strand.
ACTTGCTTAGTAACTGTTAATATCAAATTATACTGTTAATACCAAATTCTTAAAAAATAGGCAATTCAGCCATGACTAAAATTAACTCCCATAAGTGAAAAATAGAGAATTCTAAATAAGTAAAAATGTAAATAAATAGCTAGAACTGAAGTTCACTCAAAATGTAACTTGAAAAAAACAAAACTTAAAGAATTAAAAATTGAAAGGATGCCTGATTTGCTCAGTTGGTTAGAGCAGGTGTTATAACATCAAGGTGAGAAGTTCAGAGATCAGCCAGCTGCCCAAAAAAAAAAAAAAAAAAAAAAAA
>NW_007836912.1:0-735 GCF_000696425.1 Galeopterus variegatus
ATTAGACTGCACCTTCTCTTGTTCTCTGCCCTCTGTCCTCTGACCTGAGACTCAGCGAGAGCTCTATCCATGGTCATGTGTATGCTCTGAGGCTAGGTCTCAGGAGTATGGTCTCAAAGTTTAACGTTATTTTCATCAAGCGTATGGAATTGGCAAAATTAAAGGGTTTTATTTTTGTTTTCCTCTCATAAATTCCCAACTTCAAGTGAGTTTATTTGTTGCAAAGCATATTTAGGAATTTTTCTTCTTCATTTTGTATCCTCAAATGGAGAAGTTCATGGATTTAAAATCTCTGAATTTCTTAATTTAAATTTTAGCATGTACTTAGATATATTTTTGCGGTACAATGTGTTGTTTCAATACATGTATATACTGCACAATGATTCCCCATTAGTCCACCACTTCTACTCCCTGCCCTCACCCACCCTCCCTTCTTGACCTCCAGTAACCATTATTCTACTCTCTACTTCTATGAGAACCACTTTTTTTTTTTTTTTAGATTCCACATATGATTGATAACGTGGTATTTGTCTTTTGGGCCTGACTTACTTCACTTAACATGATGGTTTCCAGTTCCATCCATGTTGCTGCAAATGATAGCATATCACTTTTTAAATAGCTGAGTAGTATTCCATTGTGCATATATACCACAGATTACCCATCCTTTCATCTGCTGATGGACACTTAGTTTGATTTCATCTCTTGGCTATTGTGAATAGTGTTCTGAGGAACATG
>NW_007836913.1:0-735 GCF_000696425.1 Galeopterus variegatus
GGGCCCACAAGGGCGTATTAACATGGCAGCCTAAGACGGCGCTGGGAGGAAGTAGGGTGAGGGTGTCTGTGGGAACCTTGCCTTCGCCCTTATTGGACAAATACATGCTTCTGTGCTTGTGAAAGGCACTGAGACAGGATGCATACATTTGACCTTTAAGTTGATAGGATTATGTAAGGCTAGGCATTGAGACACGATACATGCCCTTGACCTTTAAGCTGAATGTTAAAACCTCCCCTCCCTGGGCCGGCCCGGTGGCGCACTGCTCCCGCCGAGGGTTTGGATCCCACATACAGACCGGCCGCTCACTGGCTGAGCGAGGTGCGGGTGCAACACCGAGGGTTGTGATCCCAGTGCCAGTCCCGGTCCAGTACGGGCGCGACACTGAGGGTTGCGATCCGTTGCCGGTCACGAAAAAAAAAAAAAAAAAGGAAAAAAAACAGTGCTTGTGTGGTAATAAACGGAACTGCCGGACAGCACCCCCGCCGCATCTGAGTGTCCTTTACCTGGGCTGTTTGGGGGGCCAGCTATGTGCTCACCTCTCTTCATGGCTCTCTTCCTCCGTCTCCTTCCAAAGGGGACAGGAGGGAAAGAGGAATCCGGGCCGTTCACTCGCTCACCATAAGGAATGAGGCTAGGGCTGTTCGGGTCAGCTGCTGGCGGCGGACCCAACAAAGTCCTATTTCCTGAAGTGTTTCTCCTATGTTTTCTTTAAGAAGTTTTATTGTTTCAGGG
>NW_007836914.1:0-735 GCF_000696425.1 Galeopterus variegatus
ATTGTTCCCAGACTATTTATTTATTGACACTGATACTTTTTCCCTCCTCTCTCTCTCACCTCTTAGTTTGGTTGACTTTGATTTTTATTTGTTCTTTTTTTTTCTTCCAAATTACTGTTTTTGCTTTATACAGCCTTTCTTCCAAAAATTACAACTATACAGTCAGTTTTGTAACCACAATTACTACATCATTTGCTTTTCATTCTATGTAGAATGGGTTTGATAAGCACCACTTGTCCTGCTCTGTGACTTAACCATTTATGTTGTTATTTTGGATGATATTTTTGGGAGGAGAAGATTGGCATTATTTTTTAAAGTAGAATTTTTAGGAAGGATATATGAATGACATTTTGCCCCAATTTGATTTGGTCTCTTTCTCTTGCTGTGCTTATTGCCATGACGTTGGGTAAAATCCCGTCTTGAATCTGCCAAACTTCTAGGACACTATTCTTAGCACGGATTCACTGGGTCTAGCCCTTTCCTGTGTGTAGGACTTAGGAACTCTACCTATTTTGCTCTAAAACTCAGCACTTAATGTGTATGTTTCTGATAATGGCTTTGTTCCCCCAGGAATCAAGCTTCAAAATTTTGGACTTCTAATTTTCTTTTTCTCCTACATCTAATCCTTTTGAATCCCCCAAATTTACCTCTGTAATATTTCTTACAGACAAACTATCACTTCTTTTTCCACTGCCATGATCCTATTTCTGACCTTCCTTATTAGTCATCTCTATT
>NW_007836915.1:0-735 GCF_000696425.1 Galeopterus variegatus
AGAAGTGCCATATGATCCAGCAATTCCATTACTGGGTATATACCGAAAGGAATGGGAAAATATCATGTGGAAAGGATACCTGCACTCACATGTTTATCACTATTTACAATAGTCAAGGTATGAAATCAACTCTATGTCCATGGATGGACAGCTTGACAAGGAAAATGTGCTACATATACACAATGGAATACTACTCAGCCATAAAAAGAAGGAAATTCTGCCATTTACATCAGCATGTATGAACTTGAAGAAAATGGTCTTAAGAGAAATAAGCTAGGCACAGAAAGAAAAATATCATGTATCCTCACTCATAAGTGGGAGTTAAAAAAAATAAATATATAACTAAAATAAGAAGGAAGGAAGGAAAGAAGGGAGGGAGGGAGGCAAGGGAAAGGGAAAAGGGAAAGAAAGAAACAATTGCAATAACACACTGAGCTTTCGAAAGGATAGAACAGAACTGTGGTTACTAGAGGTAGGAAGGGGGGTGTGAGAAATTGGTTATTGGACACAATGAATGATTCCATTTTGAAATGATGAACATGTTAATTATCCTGATTTGATCATTACACATTGTACACAGGTATCGATATTCAACTGTGTACCCCTCGAATGTGTGTAATCAAGTTTCAATAAAAATAATAATAATAAAAAGAGAAACAGAAAAAAAAAAAAACAATGCAAAGAAAACATGAATCAGCAGAACAGTTGCCTTTAAAAGATTCCCTTTCTTCAAAT
>NW_007836916.1:0-735 GCF_000696425.1 Galeopterus variegatus
GATGACATGATCCTATATATTGAACAGCCTAAAGCCTCTACAAAAAAAATCTTGGAGTTGATAAATGATTTCAACAAAGTAGCAGGATACAAAATTAACACACAAAAATCAGTAGCATTTCTTTTCTCCAATAGTGAACATGCAAAAAGAGAAATCAAGAAAGCTTGCCCATTTACAATAGCCACCAAAAAATTAAAAGACTTAGGAATTGAGTTAACCAAGGATGTAAGAAATCTCTATAATGAGAACTACAAACCACAGCTGAGAGAATTAGAGAGGATACAAGAAGATGGAAAGATATGCCATGCTCTTGGATTAGAAGAACCAACATTGTGAAAAAGTCCATACTACCCAGGGTGATATATAAATTCAATACAATCCCATTCAAAATTTCAGTGACATTTTTCACAGAAATGGAAAAAACTGTCCAGACATTTATATGGAATAACAAAACACCACACATAGCCAAAGCAATTCTGAGCAAAAAAGAAAAAAATAAAGCTGGAGGCATAACATTACCTGACTTTATACTATACTACAAAGCTATAATAACCAAAACAGTATGGTACTGGCATAAAAACAGACACACTGATCAATAGAATAGAATAGAGAATCCAGAAATCAACCCACACACCTACAGCCATCTGGTCTTTGCCAAAGGCACCAAGCCTATTCACTGGGGAAGAGACTGACTCTTCAGCAAATGGTGCTGGGATAACTGGATATCCATATGCA
>NW_007836917.1:0-735 GCF_000696425.1 Galeopterus variegatus
AACTGGAATAATTCTTAACATATCTCTCTTTATTATTTCTCCAACCACCAACATACACATAAAAGTGTGTGTGTATTCGTGTGTGTGTGTGTGTGCACTCAGTCATGGGTACCAATTCATCCTCTTTGAATATGCCTTGCATTTCTCACTTGGACTACACTGGCTTGACTGGAAACTCTGATACCAAACACTTCTGAATTAAAATCACGAAAATTATGACGCCTTGGAGATCGTCCTGTATTCCTTTTTCTAACAGATATCTATTAAGTGGCTATTGTACGGCCCACTCCATGCTTTAACTGGATTGTGTTCTTGATGGTTATCTTCTATGACTAAATTAATCCCACATCTCATCACATAGAGTCCTATTGTTATCCTTATTTTGCCAAGGAGAAAACTGAATCATGAAGACTTTAAATAATTGGACTAAGGTCAGGGTTCAATCTGGGGAGATTGAGGTCTTAATGATATTGAGCATTCACATCCATGAAATGGTATATTTTACCATTTATTTAAGTCATTTTAAATTTCTCGCAGCAATGTTTTGTATGTTTCAGTGTATAAGATTTGCACTTATTTTGATAAGAATGGAATTGTTTTCTTAATTTCACTTTGGTATTGGTCTTTGCTAGTATACAGAAATACAACAGATTTTTGTATGCTGGTTTGCATCCTGCAACTTTTCAAACTTGTTTTTTCTAGCAGAGGTGTGTGTGTGCGTGTGTGTGTGTGTGT
>NW_007836918.1:0-735 GCF_000696425.1 Galeopterus variegatus
GCCACCAATTAATGGGCTTGGCTAGATCAATTTTCAGTAATTAGATTAATTTTTAATAGTCGTGCAAACATAGCATCTGAGAAGAAATTTTCTCAGCAGGTGAGAATATTTAACTACCTTACAACTACCTTTAGATACTTCTACACTACTATGAAAGCCTGAGATAATGGGAAGCCCATGTGGAAATATGGAAACTGTAGCCACTTGGAACTATTTCTAGATCCACTGATCAGTCAGACATTATCATGTGTTCTATGATCGCACATAGATACCCAAGGTATCTACAGTGACCCTTGGTAAAAGAAGCATTAATTTTCCAGGCTAAGGAAAAGACCTAAGATGTGAGTTCTTGAAACAGCTGACAAGAAATATAGCTGTTTTAAACATCATTTGTTTTCACTGGAGGAATCTGAATCAGAAAAGCTAAGGTAGCACAAAACAGAAATTAGAGTACACAAAGTATATGTGGTTTTATTGTACAGTGTGATAGGTGTTCATTTTCCATTTTTCCAAATGACAGGAGGAACACGTGGCATGTTACATGTATAACAGGTAAACCAATGAATTTATAATCTTAGTTTATGGCTATTGTTTTGCATGATACATTAATGAAGATGTGTAACTGCATTTAGATGTATTTGAATTAGAGAATTTAAAATTATTTATCATGCCATGTATATTACAGAATAAAGGAACAAATGACTATTATGTTCTAGAAGCTTGATACAGGCTTTT
>NW_007836919.1:0-735 GCF_000696425.1 Galeopterus variegatus
AATAATGTTTCACTGAATATCTGGGTGCCGTGGCCCACCTATAATGGCACATAAAGTTATCTATGACACGCCTCTACCTTTTCTTTGGGTATGGAGTGGTAAAAAAAAATCCAAGGCACGTGTGGCTTCACTTTGGGTCCTAAGTATCATGGTTATGGTTGGTCCCCCTCCTAGCCTGGGGTCCCCTCTTTCTCACTGTCTTGAAACAAAACTACGTAAAGGCTCCTGATGCTCCTGCATGCAGCTCTTCCCAGCTCTGCTCCACTCCCCCAGGGCAGAGCCTGCCCTGTGTCCACAGGTCTCTGCTGCTCTCCTGCTGATCCGGCCTCCTGCAGGTCAGAAGCCAACATCGAAGGCCCTAGGAGGGGCAACGACACTGGATAGAAAGGTGTGTTCTTGTCACATCAGCACTGGAGACATGTCATCACAACGCTGGACCCAGTGAAAGTACCACACGCTCTCAGAACCCAGGTTCTCCTTTTTGGCTCCACATCACCCCACCCCAACAACTCTTGCTTCCATCTTGGGAAGAGGCTGAACATCCCTGCCCAGCACAACAAAAGGCCTGGTCTCCCTCCAGTGCCCCAGGCCTGAAAAAGGATCAACCTTCCGGACCCCAACAGCCTATCTTGTCCCCGCAGCAGGACTGACTATATATCTTTTTTTTTTTTTTTAGTTTTCAATATTTCTTTCTTTATTTATATTTTTTTATTTTTAATTTGATCAAGCAAAGAC
>NW_007836920.1:0-735 GCF_000696425.1 Galeopterus variegatus
CAAAAAAGAGAGAAGATAGATCACTAGAACTTATTCTTCCTGTCTAAATGAAAGTTTGTACCCTTTGACCAACATCTGCCCTTTCCCCACCCATCACCACTCACACACAGCTTCTGATGACTATTGTTAATAATATATGGTATGTTTCTACATTGCTAAAAGAGTGAATTTTCAATGATCTCATCACAAAGAAATTATAAGTATGTGAGGAGATGGATATGCTAATTAGCCTGATTTGATTATTCTACCTATATACATATATACATGTATTGAAATATCACATTGAACCACATAAATATATATAATTATTATTTGTCCATTAAAAATAAAATTAAATTTAAAAAATACAGATGAAATAAACATAAAAAAGAGGGAACATAGAATAACCCATGTTAAGAATAAGAGAGGTAACATTATTACAGATTCTACCAATAATAAAACAATAAAAAGTAAATATTATGGCTTGCTTTATGCCAATAAACTTGAAAACTTAAAAGTAATGGACAAATTTCTTGAACTATTAAAGTTCATGAGTAAATAGGTATTTATTTACAGTAAAAATATCTCCACAAAGAAAATTCCAGGCCCAGATGGCTTCACTTGAGAATTCTACCAACCCTTTAAGGAAAAAATAATACAAATTCTGGACAAACTTTTATTTTATTTTATTTTATTTTGTCTTTCTCGTGACCGGTAAGGGGATCACAACCCTTGGTGCGGTGTCGCCTGCACCAC
>NW_007836921.1:0-735 GCF_000696425.1 Galeopterus variegatus
TTCTTTTGTCCTCATTTGCATTTGGGTTTAACTGGTGGGTTTTGTTCTTACTTATGTATTTTTAGTAGTGATTATTGTTTTTCTGATTCCAGATGCGGGACGCCCTTGAGAATTTCTTGCAGACCTAGTCAGATGGTGATGAACTCCCACAGTTTTTGTTTTTCTGGGAAATGCACTATTTCTCCTTCATTTTTGAAGGATATCCTCACTTGGTACAGTATTCTTGGCTGGCAGTTTTTTTCTCTTAGTATCTTGAATATGTTCCCATTTTCTTCTTGCTGTAAAGTTTCAATTGAGAAGTCTGCTGTTAGTCTGATGGGGGCTCCCTTTTAAGTGACTTGACATTTCTCTTGCTGCTTTTAGGATTCTCTCTTTTTTGTTTTGAGCTATGCCAATTTGACTATAATGTATCTCGGACAGGATCTTTTTGGATTGAAATTTTGGGGGGATCTTTGAGCTTCCTGGATGTGAAGGTCTGTGTCTCTTCCTGTAAATGGGAAGTTCTCCATTATTATTTCATTGAATAGATTTTTCAATGCCTTTACTTTTCTCCTCCCCTTCAGGAACACCCATAATTCAGATGTTTGTGTCGTAAGGTTGTTGAATAACTCTCTTTAAAGACTCTTCATTTTTTTAAAGTCTTTTCCTTTTTCTTGTCTGCCTGAGTTTTTTCCTAAAGACCATCTTTGATTTCTGATATTCTTTCTTCAGCTTGTTCTAATCTGCTGCTTAAGA
>NW_007836922.1:0-735 GCF_000696425.1 Galeopterus variegatus
AGGTATTAGGTTGCTTACTTGCCATCTTTCCATTCTTCTGAAGTAGGCATTTAATGCTATATATTTCCCCCTTAGTACTGCTTTTGCACTATCTCCCAGGTTTGGGTATGATGTATCATAGTTTTCATTAGTTTCAATAATTTTTTTTTGGTTTCCTGTTTGATTTCTTCTTGGACCCATATATCATTAAGTAGAATGTTGTTTAATTTACAAGTGTTTGCATAGTTTCCAGAATTTCATTTGTTATTGATTTCTAATTTTAATCCATTGTTGTACAAAAAAATACATGGGGTAATTCCAATATTTTTGAATTTGTTGGGACTTGATTTGTGACCTAACATGAGATCTATCCTGGAGAATGTTCCATGCACTGATGAGAAGAATGAATATTCTGAGGTTGTTGGATCAAATGTTCTGTAGATATCTGCCAAGTCCCATTGGTCTAGAGAGTTGTTTAGATGTTGTGTTTCTCTGCTGATTCTTTCCCTAGAGGATCTGTCCAATATTGATAGTGCAGTGTTCAGGTCCCCTGCTATTATGGTATTAGTGTGTATTTCCTTCTTTAGGTCTAATAGAGTTTGTTTTATAAATCTGGCTGTTCCGACATTGGGTGCATACGTATTTATGATTGTTATGTCTTCTTGATGGGTCATTCCTTTTATCATTATGTAATTGCCCTCATTATCTCTTTTTATGGTTTTTAGTTAAAAGTCTATTTTATCAGATATAAGAATA